>NC_044499.1:29268314-29285814 GCF_902362185.1 Chanos chanos | reverse complement strand
TCTTTCACGAGACTTTCACTAAACTCTCGTATAAAATGGCTGACAGACATTCATATTTCTAATAATCCATACAGCGGGTGGAAAAGGGGGGGGGGGGGGGGGGGGGGGGGGGGGGGGGGGGGGGGGGGGGGGGGGGGGGGGGGGGGGGGGGGGGTGGGGGGGGGGGGGGGGGGGGGGGGGGGGGGGTGGGGGGGGGGGACAAGATCTGTTTCAGTAGACCACAGCACTGTGTGAGTGAGTGAGACGTGAGACTTAGGAACAGAGAGCTTTTCTATTCACACTAACCTGCTCTATATCATTCATTTACAAACATATAGTGATTCTTTTCCATTCACACTAACCTGCTCTGTATCATTCATTTACAAACATATAGTGATTCTTTTCCATTCACACTAACCTGCTCTGTATCATTCATTTACAAACATATAGTGATTCTTTTCCATTCACACTAACCTGCTCTGTATCATTCATTTACAAACATATAGTGATTCTTTCAGAGGTGCTGGGGGATGGGACCCAGTGCTATGGTGCGACATGAGGCCTATGGTTGGAAACTGATGATGTGAAAAAGGGATGAGAATGAATAAACGTACGACACTACAACCTTTCCTCTTCCTCCCTGTTTTGTCCTTCTTCTTTCTTGTTTTTATTTATTTATTTATTTTTTTTTATTAGAACTCCGAAATGGATTTGGCCAGTCAAAACAGTATTACTCAAATTCTTTCCCCTTTGAATCACAAAATTTCAGCCACAAAATCCTTCCATCCATCCATTCATCCATCCATCTATCCATCCATCCATCCATCCATCCACTCTTCCATCCTCAGTGAATGGAACTGGCTGTAGATCATGTTTTGGATTACAGCCTGATGACGGACATGCTGGTGGCATCGCCGTGGTTACCTCTCTTCTCTGTGGTGACCACCAGGGCCTCTGCAGCTTCCCCCCAGCCCTTGCGTGTCTGTGCAGTGATGCGGAACACGTAGACGGACTCCGGCTTCAGCCCGGTAACGGTATACTGCCTCGCACTGGGATTCAACACGTCCACGGTTGCTGTGTTGCTATTGGTTGAATTCAGGCGATATGTGATCTGATAGGCTGGAACAAAGTCGAAGCATTTCAGAATCAGTGACAAGATGTTTACATGGACACTAATTAAAAACTGGATCTGTACCAGACTTAGTCATAATCAGCACATTAAAGAAGAATATCTGACTATCTTTCAGCTGTGTGTGCACATACAGCGCTGTGTTATCACATACATTCGGTGAGAGAAATCTAAATATTTAACTCCATTTACAATAACTGACTTTAAAATAACACAAAGCTGACAACGTGCTAATTTTTATATTTATTTTAGTGGTGTAGTAAATTGCAAAACAAATTCTGGCGAGAGAGAGAGAGAGAGAGAGAGAGAGAGAGAGAGAGAGAGAGAGAGCTTACCCAGTATAATGCCGTTAGGATGGGAGGGGGACTGCCAGATGAGTCTGACTGATGTGGTCCTTACCTCCGGAAACAGAATTCCCACTGGGGGGCCTGGAACTGAAGAAACACACACATAGTACAGGATTTGAAACTTTAGATTCATTCAGTCATCCAGTTTAGAGAGAGAGAGAGAGAGAGAGGCAGGCAGACAGACAGGCAGACAGAGACTGAGATCACAGGTACATGGTCATGATCACAGCCTTGTTGGTGAGAGTGTACATGTCCGTAGACAGATCAGATCCTTCTGCAGCGTCTGTCAGAGCCGAGGGCTGACTGACAGCTTTACAATGCCTACCGTCGTCGAGCGTGCGCTCCAGGATTGGGGGGGAGCTAGGCCGTCCATCTCCGATGCGTGTGAAAGCTAAGACCTGGATCTCATAGAGAACATATTTGCCCAGACCAGTCAACTGAACACTGTGAGTGGCATTTCCCTCCACTGTCCAGAACTGCAGAGGAGAGTCAGAATCCTTCTCCTTATAGACTACCTGAAACAGAGAGAGAGAGAGAGAGAGAGGGAGAGAGAGAGGGGGGGGGGGGGGGTAATCAAAGAGTCCGTCCAGGACAAAAGAAAAATTGAGAGAAGTCATCACATTTACACATGCATATTTGTGGTCCCAGTCCTAAGTCCCTGTGTTATACTGATATACATGTGAACAGAGCTTGTAGAAGCGTGTGGTCAGTGTCAGATGAATGCTGAGGATGGTATAGGCCGGCTAATGCTAAGAGTAACACAGAGATATCAGACCTTGTATCCCAGAATCAGGCCGTTCCGATCAGGCTCAGGAACCTCAGACCAGCGCACAAGAATACTGCTGGACGTGGTGGCAAAGGCCGACACGTTAGTGGGTCCGCACGAAGGCACTGGAGAGAGACAGAGACAGAAGAAAAGAGAGAGAGAGGGAGACAGAGGGAGGAAGAGACAGAGACAGACAGACAGAGAGAGAGGGAGAGATAGACAGACAGAGAGAGACAAAGAGAGAGAGACAGAGAGAGAGAGAGAGAGAGAGAGAGAGAGAGAGAGAGAGAGGAGAGAGAGAGAGAGAGAGAGAGAGAGAGACAGAGAGAGAGAGAGAGAGAGAGAGAGAGATTACCAAAGCAGAAACTTTTTTATGAGTGTTTCCACTGAAACTAGTCTCAAAAAGAGACTGAGGCTTTCACAGCTATATTAGTCTGTCCAGCTTTCTCCATGCATTCCACAGGTTCCTCCTGAGGCCTGAATCTGTATTTGTGTGTGTGTGTGTGTGTGTGTGTGGGTGTGTAGAATTCATCCACGGAGGAAATTAGGGGAGAATTCTGTGCTGTGCATCAGGACATTTATTCTCTGGCCTGAATCCCCAAACTTTGTGTGCGGGATGCAGGAATTTGCTTGATTAAACAGAGGAAAAAAAGTTTGGAATCGTGTGTGAAAGCGCATGTGTTCCCAATTTCCTCAGCACCCCCACTCCCCCCACCCCCTCTACTCTCATCCCCTTGTTCGCTCAAAGCTGCTAAGCAGAAGGTCTCTGTCTCTGTTTAAAGCAGGTTGAGCTGCAGCAGAGAATGCATGAGACCAGTACTGTCAGGGGTCTGCTCCTTATTCAGTGCATGCATGCTTTGGTTATTTCTACTATCACTCTAAAATGCACAAAAGACCCTAAAATGTGCAGAGGAAAACAGAAAAGGCAGGAGAATGGTGAGTCAGAGGAAGTGAGCTTTGACAGGGGCAGGGAGAGAGAAAATCCACCTGTGTAGGGAGGGAAGATAAAAAGCCAGCAAAGTGATTTTTCACCTGATGTTGCACGCACACACACACACACACACACACACACAAATTGAGAAAAGGCAGTTATGATTAACATCTAACAACATATAATATCACTCTTATCAGTTTGGTTTAAAATGTTGTCTTGAAACATCATAAAGAGAACAATGACAGAACAAAGTAATAAACCTTTGACTTGAACATGTTTAGCTCACCGGACTCTCTGGTTCTTCCTCGCACAGGCTGGCTCCACGGTCCAGAACCAATCCCATTCAGAGCCTGCACTCGGACCTCATACTCAGTCCACTCCTCCAGATCCTCTATAGTGAACTCTCTCTCTAGACGATCCGGAATCACATGGGTCAGGGCCTTAGACTGGGATCCAGTTCTGGAATACTGTACTCTGTATCCCACCAGTTCTGGATTACCATTATACTCCCACTCAGGGAGAGGCTGAGAGGGCCAGAGATAGATAGATAGATAGATAGATAGATAGATAGATAGATAGATAGATAGATAGATAGACAGACAGATAGATAGAGGTGTTTTATTTCCTGTGTGTCTGCTGTTGTGTGTGTGTGTGTGTGTGTGTGTGTGTGTGTGTATGTGGGTATGTGTGACTGTATGCGATGTGTGTGTGCCTGTGTGTGTGTGTGTGTGTGTGTGTGTGTGTGTGTGTGAGGTGTGTTTTGGGACATACCACCCATCGTAGCCACAGGCTGGTCTCACTGGCTGTGCGCAAAGTGACATTGGCAGGGGCCACGTCAGGAGGGGCAGGCAGGGTCTGGATCTTTCTAGAAGGCTGACTGGGTGGACTGGTACCCACAATATTCACCTGACGCATTCGAAATCTGAGAGTAACATCAATATCACACTCATGAGTAAACCCCATTTAAAATAAAAAAAAAATCAATGTTATTTGTGTTTATGCAGTCAAACACACCTTTCTATATCATGCACTGCTCCCTGGATCATTCTAATATCAATTTTCAGTCATACCGATAAGAATACACAGCGTACACAGTTTACACATTTCATATGAAGCATCCACAAGTGACCTGAGTTTCAAAATCCAGAAATATACCCATAGAGTGAATATTACATCTCCAACGACGGTCAAGAGTGAGTCTGAAACCTACAGCAGTAACAGTGTGACTGAGTGTATTTGGTACCTATAGCAGTAACAACCTGTCTGAGTGGGTTTGGAACCAATAGCAGTAACAGCCTGAGTATATTATGGAATTACCTATAACAGTAACAGACTGGGTAGATTATGGCATTACCTACAGCGGTACCACACTGGGTATGGGATAATGAGATTACCTATAGAAGGTGTAAGGATTGAGTCTGGGCACTTCTAAGGAGCGGGCATCAGGTTCATTGGCTACCTGGTGAACCATTTTCCAGTCTTCATTTTCTCCCACCACGCCAATCTGAGAACAGACCAGAGGAGATGATCAGAGCGGACGTCTGGGGAGGTGACGTCAGGACCGACTCCTCTGTTTAGGGTGAGTATCTCACCTGGGCTTCCACCTGCCAGCGAGAGATGGAGGTCTTGCCATCATAACCAGGCTTGAACTGAAGGGTGACAGAGCGTGGGCCAATGTTGGAGATGGCCAGGTTGGTGGGGGGGCCAGGGAGTTCTGTATGGAGGGGAGGGGGCATGATGAAAAACAAAATATACAGTTTATATCATTGTATGTAATTATATCAGGGCAGCTCACCTCACAATTTTTGAAAAAGTGAAATAAAGTATAGTTTCAGAAAAATGTAAAAGTCTTAAATTTCCCTCTAAGAATTCAGAACAATGTCTCTTGCAGAAAACTAACATCAATGGCCAATCATTTGCTGGAATGGCACACCCTCTACTGATATTCAGAGGTACTGCAACAAGACTAATGCGTCAGCTGTCAATAAGACTAGTGCCTCAGCTGAGATTTTCTCTCATTTGACTTTGACGCAAGATAAAAACAAAACAAACAAACAAAAAATAAACAGGGTGGTCATATTTCCAGCCAACTCCAAGTGTATTCTAAAGTCTTAGTCATCACATGTCTTGTCTGCAGGACCATTTAAGGACTGTAATAAGGTGGGCGGGTCTAATTCTCCCCGTCACCAACTGCCAGTTGTCCACTGTTACCCGGAGCCTTGTCATGGGTCACATTCTGCTAATGCCTCATTTTAATGCCTCTCTGCTTGGCTTGTTAATTTATACAACACCCTTAAAATGCTCTTTCCTGATTGGATGGTAAAATGTGGTTTCTAGCTGTCTTTGTCCCAGAGGCTTCCACTGAATCTAGGCCTGTGCAATATTTATACAGAATATACTGGGGATACTTGTTTAATGGTAGTGTTGGAAATATGGCATGGTAACAAGTATTCCTATTGGATGGTTCAGTGTGCTTGATTGTAATGGGTTTGTGGTGCCCGTAATTGGAGTTCACCAGCACAGTTTCTGTTTGTGAGTGAGTGTGGCTTACCTGAAAGTCAATGAACCTGTTTTTCGGAATACAAATAAATGCTTTGAAATATCGTACGTCATTCTCCAGAATTAATCAAAGTACATACTGTACAAAACAAAACAGCCTGTATGATTAGCACACTGAGAGTTCTTCCTCACTGGCTCTCACGACAACCACATTCATGTTCACTCACTGGTTACATTAGTTTAATGTGTATGAGTCTGTGTGTGTGTGTGTGGGTGTGACAGAGAGAGGGGGGGGCAGTGTGAGTATTTGTGTACATGCACTTGTGTGTACTGTGTATGTGTGTGTGTGTGTGTATAGAAATATATTGTTCGCATATGTGTACATGTGACCATTATGCAGTATGTTACTTGTGCTCTGTTCATAAGGAAATAACCATTTAAAGTTGAAACTGCATGAAGTAAAGGTGTTAATATACATAACAGTATAGATGAGCTGCCACAAACATATACAGATGTCTGTGTGTGTCACAATCCAGCCTGGTCCTTCCACCATCTAGCCACGTTTTCCCTCTCTCCCGTTTGTGTCCTGTTCCTGAGTTCCACTCCACGTTTTGGCATTCACACCGATCACCAGTCATCCCTCAACTCACCTGTTCACCATCTTCTCATTAGTCTGTATTTCATAGCCTTGTCCCAACCATTCAGTCCTTGCCAGATTATCTTGCTAGTTTTTGGAAGGTCTCTCACGGTTTCATGAATGTTCTGTTTTTTGACTACTGCCTGTTTCTTGGATCTCTGCTATTGTCGAGCCCTTTTTGTTTTGTTTTTTTAGTGAATTCTCTGGACTGTTTGCCCCTGTGTTTTTTGACCTTTGCCTGCTGTCTGTGAGTACTGTGTTTGCCCTTTTGTGTTCCTCTGATTTTGGATTTTGGACGGATCTCTGGTTATAGAACTTTTTTCTGGATTTTGACACGATTTTTGCCTGTAGCCCTATTTTTTGCCTTTTGTCTGATCACCTGTGTGCCGACTCTGGATTTCCCTTTTTGACTACGAACACTGCCAACTGTTTTCTCATTTGCTGAATCTTTGATCATTAAAATCACCTTTTATAAAATCACTTGAGTCTGCTTCTGGGTCCATAAACTGCATCACAGGCCATGACAGTGTGGTTTTATGGGCTTGTCATTGAATACGTGTGTGCTCTTACCTGCACATCTGTATGAGTGAGCGTGCTGTGTATGGATGTGTTTGTATGCACTCCTGTGACAGTCATGGCTAACCTGGGGGGACTCCAGAGGAGATGGTTGAAGATGACAGTTGGCCTTGTCCTTTGGACGTCATGCCAGCCACCTCAATAGTGTATGTTGTCAGAGCGGTCAGGCCAGTCACCCGGTACTCCAGCGTCACGTTCGGCAGGTAGTGGGTGACCCTCGTGTTGGTGCGGTTATACTCCTCCCAGGATATACGGTACCCTGCACAACCAAAACAGCTCCAATTACACACAGCCAGAGAGCAAGCAGCTGACAGACATGAAGCAGTGTGTGTGTGTGTGTGTTGCGGCATGAGTGTATGTCCCTGTGTGAGTGTGTGTACCCGTGTAAGTGTGTGTACCGGTGTGAATGTGTGTACTCACGTATGTATGTGTACCTGTGCGAGCATGTGTACCCAAGTGTGAACATGTGTATCCGAGTGTTTGTATCAGTGTATGTGTCAGAGCCGGCGCCAGTGGAAAACAAATGGAGGGGCAACTGAAATGCAGAGAGGGGGCGGTGACTTAACCCAAAAAATTACGAATGCTGCGCACAGCTATACTATCATTTAACAAGGGCACACAAACACACACTAACAGATCAACAAACTCCAAGAAACACATACCATCCACGCAATCACATGCTAGCGACTCTCTGGGCTTGATTTCAATGGGGCCAACAACGTTTACCTACATAAGACAAGTGAGCGCTTAAAGCAACAACCGCCAAGTCAAGTGAGCCATACAAAGCTCTGGAGAGATTAGCTCTGCTAATACACACATGCAACTGTAAGTTGAGAATCAGTCTCTACAGAAGAACAGAATCTAACACAGGCAGTGAAAGAAAGTAGGCACATATTTTCCTGTAGGCTGGCTATTATAAAACTAACAAAACTATTAGTGACATTGGTGATATATTAGAGGTTGGCCTGTGTTCAGTGCTGGTTGACACACTAGTCCCAGGGTCTTCTATCGTGATTTTTTTAAATCCTTTTTTGGATTTAGCTATCTTCTTGAAATACCATAGGAGGGTTGCCAACTCGGGGTCCACACACAACGCAACACAACTAGTTTACACTTTGGTTGTCTAGGTGAATGCGATCTAACAAACTATCAAGTGGATCTGCGTGGATTTGAAAACATAGGCTAGAATGTGACTTTGGTTTTAGCAAATTATGGTGGGCTAAATTATGTATTAGTATTTTAAAATAAAAAAAAAATCTTCATCTTCATCCTCAGGGGGTGTGGTGGTCCATCTGAGGGGGTGACACCCCCTTACACCCCCGGTGTGTACCCGTGAGTGTGTGTACCCGTGAGTGTGTGTACCTGTGAGTATGCCGTTCTTCTCGGCAGGTTCTCTCCAGCTGACTTTCAGGGATGTGTCCAGTATCTCAGTGAAGCTCAGGTGGCCAACAGCACCAGGGGCTAGAGAGAGCAGAGAGAGGGAATGGACACAGTTACACACCTGGAGGGTTTTTACCTGAGACAACCAATGGAAAGAATGGTTCTCTCTTATCCACACTTCTTTGTTTCATTAACTTTATTCTAATCGAAAGACATGATTATAATGCAAGTTATTAAAGATGGTTTTCAGTGGAGGGGTCTAAATGAAGTGTGGGCGAGTGTGTGTGTGTGTGTGTGTGTGTGTGTGTGTGTCTGTGTGTGTGTGGAGTAAACACTCCAGCGCTGTGCAGTGCAAAAACATGTTTCTCAGAACATATCACATGAACAAATATCTGTGAAATTCTAATTCTAGTGAAAAAGCTGGATATATGATTGTGTGTCTGTGTGTATATGTGTGTGTGTGTGTGTGTGTGTGTTTGTATGTATGTATGTGTGTGTGTGCATTATTTAACGGTCTTTATTATGTTCAGGAGCCTCAGGCTTCAGATGAGGCAGGACCAGGGCAACAGGCAGACTGATATTTCATTAAATACATCTGTGTGTGTGTGTGTGTGTGTGTGTGTGTGTGCGTGTGTGTGTGTTTGTATCCCCACATTTAATTATGACAGTGTTTTTATAGTTCCCTCTCTACTGGCTATTTCTGTTCTGCTAGGCTTTCAAGTGAGAACAGTGTGGTACTTATTATGCTGAACAGATACAAAAAAAAGGTTACACTGTAGTAATGTTTACATAGTGTTAGACAGCTGAGAAGGCACAGGCAACAGACAGACAGACAGACAGACAGGCAGGGTTAAAGGTTAGATACACTTGATCTGCTCCTATTTTGTAACGAGGTAGAGTTCCCCACATAGGAATGAAACCCAAGATGTAAAGGAGTCGAGTAACATGGAGGGCTTTACTGAAGCTCTCTGATGAGGACACAGAGGCTTGATCTAAAGATGCACACAAAAGGTAACTCAAGACTCAAACACTTAAATACATAGAGTTACCAAAGCACAGGTGCAAAGTAGTTAAACAAATGAATTAAACACAGGTGAGGTACATAATCAAAACACAATACTAAACACAAAAATCGCCCTCCAGTGACCATCAGGGGGAACAGCAGCCAAAGTCCTCATATATTTCCTATGTACTGATATGCTCTGCCAAACTCAACACAAAGTATCAGTTCTGTGCTCTGCCAAACTTAACACAAAGTATCCTTTTTTTTCTTTGGTTTAATAAAATGTTGAATCATTTAGTATTTAAGCATTGAGCTGAACAATAGTTTCATTTTGGACTAAGCTTTCACCACTGTGCCGCCTGCTCTTATTTGTGTTTTGGTAAAACTGTTGATAATGGAATATGCCATCACATCCTTGGAACAACTTATTCAAAACAGGTGTGGTCAGAGAAAGGCAGGGGGAGTGGCTCGGATGGGTTTTCACAGTGATGCCATTCCATTGTTTTATTTTAGAGTGACTGGTCTGATAGTGACCGGTCTGATAGTAACTGGTCTTATAGTGGAGTAGAGTAAACTGTTCTGATAGTGACTGGTCTGATAGTGGAGTAGAGTAGACTGGTCTGATAGTGACTGGTCTGATAGTGACTGGTGTGATAGTGACTGGTGTGATAGTGACTGGTGTGATAGTGACTGGTGTGATAGTGACTGGTCTGACAGTGACTGGTGTGATAGTGACTGGTCTTATAGTGGAGTAGAGTAAACCGGTCTGATAGTGAATGGTCTGACAGTGGAGAAGAGTAGACTGGTCTGACAGTGACTGGTCTCATAGTGACTGGTGTGATAGTGACTGGTCTGACAGTGACTGGTGTGATAGTGACTGGTCTGGTAGTGACTGGTCTTATAGTGGAGTAGAGTAGACTGGTCTGATAGTGACTGGTCTGATAGTGACTGGTGTGATAGTGACTGGTCTGACAGTGACTGGTGTGATAGTGACTGGTCTGGTAGTGACTGGTCTTATAGTGGAGTAGAGTAAACTGGTCTGATAGTGACTGGTCTGATAGTGGAGTAGAGTAGACTGGTCTGACAGTGACTGGTGTGATAGTGACTGGTCTGGTAGTGACTGGTCTTATAGTGGAGTACAGTAAACTGGTCTGATGGTGACTGGTCTGATAGTGGAGCAGAGTAAACTGGTGTGATAGTGACCGGTCTGGTAGTGACTGGTCTTATAGTGGAGTACAGTAAACTGGTCTGATGGTCACTGGTCTGACAGTGGAGTAGAGTAAACTGGTCTGAGAGTGACTGGTCTGAGAGTGATTGGTCTGACAGTGACTGGTCTGATAGTGGAGTAGAATAGACCAGTCTGATAGTGACTAGTCTAATAGTGACTGGTCTGACAGTGGAGTAGAGTAAACTGAACTGATAGTGACTGGTCTGATAGTGACTGGTCTGATAGTGACTGGTCTGATAGTGACTGGTCTGACAGTGACTGGTCTGACAGTGACTGGTCTGACAGTGACTGGTCTGATAGTGACTGCACTGATAGTGACTGGTCTGACAGTGACTGGTCTGATAACGGCTGGTCTGATAGAAGTTCTTATAAAGAGTATGGTCCTCATAAAACAGGTCATTTGTTATGGCTGTTAAATTGCAGAGAACACCTGTATATGTTTGTGTGTATCTGTGTGCACATGTGCAATGTGTGCATGCTTGTGTGTGTATGTGTGTGTTTATGTGTGTGTGTGTGTGTGTCTATGTGTGTTTATGTGTGCTTATGTGTGTGTATGTGTGTGTATGTGTGTTTGTGTGTGTTTATGTGTGTGTATGTGTGTCTATGTGTGTTTGTGTATGTTTATGTGTGTGTGTGTGTCTATGTGTGTTTGTGTGTGTTTACGTGTGTGTGTGTGTGTGTGTGTCTATGTGTGTTTACACTTGTGTGTGTGTGTGTGTGTGTGTCTATGTGTGTTTGTGTGTGTTTACGTGTGTGTGTGCGCGCGTCACTCACTGTCTTCATGTGTGCGTAATCGTCGGGGCGGACTCCGGGGACCATCTCCGGGCGTGGTGAAACACAGCACTGAAGTGTAGTACTCGGTGAACTTCTTCAGTCCTGTCACGTATCCCACATGAACGCTGTCCTGGAAATTTGGCCGCACCGTTACCACGGTAACCTCATCTTCACGTGCTGGTTCCCATGCCAACAGCTGGCAAAAATTGGCAAGGGTGAGATTTGTTAAAAAAAGCAAAAAAGCAAAAAAGCAAAAAACACAAAAAAGAGCAGTGCCACAAATGATTCAATGCTACATTAAC
The DNA here is from genome assembly GCF_902362185.1 of Chanos chanos. NCBI lineage: Eukaryota > Metazoa > Chordata > Actinopteri > Gonorynchiformes > Chanidae > Chanos > Chanos chanos. The sequence goes on along the minus strand of NC_044499.1, from coordinate 29,274,260 downwards.
ACTTTTACAATCAACGAGTTCAGATACGATTAAAAAGAGAGAACAGATGTAATGGAAGACATTCACATCTATTAGCACCAGTTTCCCACCTGAGAGACAAGTTAAAAAAATGCCTAGTCAATGGTAACTGGCAAATTTGTGGTAACCCTCAAAAGCCTGTCAAATAGTGGACAGGGAACTGATGGCTAATGTAACATGAATGACAGAGCCCAGAGTCATGGAACTCTATTCAATACCATCAGCAGCACTCAGTCAACACACTAATCCCTTCCCCACTCATCTGCTACTGGTCATTCACAATTTCAGTTGTCACACAAACGCTAAACACTCCTCTGAGAGCTTTCTGTGTTGTGACTGCAAGCAGCAAGAACATTCTGGAATGACTCCACAGAGAGGGAGAAAAACTGACAGCTGACAGACTGGCCTGCAAACTAACAAAGATGAAGCCTAAGGAGAGGAGTTGGCATAACAAAAGAAAACCCCAACAAATGAAGCATTTAAACCCGCACAGCACAGATAAATAAATAACAAATGAAGCATTTAAACCCTCACAGCACAGACAAATAGTCTCTATTTTGTAACTTCTCTTTCTTGACAGGTTCTTCTTTACAGGGATTGGTTGGCGTCGGAGGTAAAGTGGGCATGACTGACTGGTTGGCGTCGGAGGTAAAGTGGGCGTGACTGACTGGTTGGCGTCGGAGGTAAAGCGGGCGTGACTGACTGGTTGGCGTCGGAGGTAAAGTGGGCGTGACTGACTGGTAGGATCGATGCCTTCTTGCTCAGCATGCTCTCCCTTGGGTTGACGATGGGTGAACTCTCTCTCTCTTTTAATCATGAAATCGTTCAGAAACAAAGCAATGTCGTTCCAGCCGTCCAGATGGTTGCAAAAGCGTTGGCAGTGCCAAAGAACAGCTGGCAGACACCTTTGCTGTTACAAAATCATACATCTTTTGATTCATTTCCTCTTTGTGTTTAAAAAAAAGCATGTGATTCCACTTTGTGTGAGGGATTTGCAAATAGACTCCACAGGGAATGGTACCAGTGCATAATTTATCACACAGGGAATGCCTACAGATGACAGCTGTCATTACTGGGAAACAATGTTGAGATTGTCACTCGATATATATATCTGAAATTAATACACAAAATAATTTCTTCGTTATTTCAGTCCACTGCTTTCAGACTACTCCATAAAACACAGCTGGGTCTGAAGAGGCAACTACTCAGTGATGTTTAGTGAGAAGGGAGTGATTTTTTCCACAGGAATTACTAATTCATGGAAACCCTTCCGTGTTTTTCCATGGTTTAACCCACAGCGGGTTTGAGGAATGGGTGGAAATGCAGTTTGAGTTCTGAACTCACCTTGTAGCCCTGGTTTATACCATTAATAAACTGTGGGTTGGGAGCCATCCAGGTGAATCTAATGGTGGTTGAATTGACAGCTTCTGCCTGCACATTGCCTGGAGCAATAGTGGGCACTGATTGACAGGAAACAGGGGAGAAAGAGAGAAAAAGAGAGGGGGGGGTGAGGGAGACAGAGAAAAAATAAAAACACAAAAGAACTTTTTGTGACTGTTTCAATGTGAAATGATATAATTCAGGAAAATGATGAAAAGTCTATTACACCTGAAACACAGTGAATTGTTCTCTGACAGTTGATAAGCAGGGCGCTCAGTAACCTGATCTCTAACAGCTAGACTGTGAGTCATGCCCAAACAACCTGTACTTCCCACGGCAGTTTGGTTAGAGGAAGCAGACCTGGTTCTCACAGCTGACTCTAATTTGTACATATATGTATACAGTTCACAAATAATCATTTTAATGTAAATTTTTATCCTGCTGTTTATCACGCTATGTTACACAACACTGCTGAGCAATTTATAAACATCATAAATCAAGCATTTTGGTGATATGAATAAAACAAGAAACTATCCTATGTGCATGTGTGTTGCTACTAATATTCAAAATAAAAAATGTATGATCCATCCAACAGCCCATCTCCTCACACAGTTCCTCGTGAATGTCTCATGAATTATTCAGTTCCTCATGAATAACTTTTCAATTTGGTCATTCTGAGTGAAGTTGTCATTGAAGTAAACAAATGCCAAATGTTTCTCCCTCTGTAGTTGGAGCGGAAATTTCCAGAAGGGTTAAGGCAACAACTGTGTCTTTTAACTGAGTGATGGCTGGTTCGCTGAGCCTGTCGAGCGTGCGGTGGAGGCCCAGAGATGGCGGGGGCGGTGCGGTCAGCAGATGGGGCATCAGCAGGTGGTTTGGAAGGGGTAATTTGGAGCGACAGACAGCCCCTTTGAGATGTAGCGCAGCTTCAGAGTGAGTCTGCTCCCCCAGACCTGCCGGTCGCTGTCTGTTCCTCTCTCGACACAGTCATTGCCTTTTTCAACTCAATCTCTTGTTGGGCTTTTGAGAGTCATTAAATTTGGAGAGAATACGTCAGAGCTTTTCTTTCATCTTGTTTTTTTTGTTTTTTTACTTCAGTCAACTTAAATGGTGATGAATGCCCATTTAGTTGACATAGTTCAAGATCCACTTCAGCTCAACTGACAGTGAGTGTAAACACAAGGTTCATATGAAAAATGGTCTAAATCTATACAGGCTTTTCTCAACTTCAAAGAGACACACTAGAGAGGGTGATATTTCACAGTCTTGCTTAAACTCACCACATTCACAGTGGATGGAAAGCCTGCTCTTGATGTCATAAACTGACTTAGCCTAGGTGGGCATTACCTCAAACACACAGACAGGGTGACGGGTAATGGGTTTGGAAACAAGTTAAGATACACTAATCTCCATCTCTCTTCCTCTAATCAGTTTACACCAACACCTTAGAGGTATCCTGGGGTTTGCAAAGAAAAATGTTTAAAAAGTCATTTCTTTCACATGTAAAGGACTTTGACTACTGCAAAGTTTACAAAGCTGATCGAAGTCCCTTGGTCTTTTAGATAAAGCTGAATATAGAATCCATGCTGCTGTGTGAGTTCACCTCCTTGCAATGTCCACTCCATGACTTTGGGACTGTAGACACCCAGTCCTGCTCCGTTATAGGCAGCCACCTCGATTTCGTAGTTGGTCCAGATGATGAGGTCCTCCAGGAGCAGGTTGGTGACATCTGGGTTGGAGATGTTCTTATACTGAATGTCAACAGGCAGTCCAGTGAGCCGGTATCTGACACAGACATGGGAAGGTCATGGGGTTACCGTGGCAACATTAAGGGATTTGCCATGGACAGGAGTATCATCTCTCTTGACTGTCTATTTTACAGCATTGCTGCTATTTTAAGTTACTGGCCCTCTTCTAAAGCGAGATGAAAAGACATACTGTTCAACAGAGATGGACAAAGGATAGACAAACAGAGATAGACAAACAGACATCTCTGTTGAAGGTATTAGAAATCCGACTGATGCACCGATTGTAAGTCGCTTTGGTAAAAAGCGTCTGCCAAATAACTAAATTGTAAATTGTAAATTGTACAAAGGAGTTCATAGAACAACAGCTAAACAGTAAAGTTTGTCTCGCAATGTCACAGTTACACAACAGAGGGCGACAAAAAGCCAGTGTTAGCCCACTGAACTGCTATGCAAACTCTTAAACTCCTCTGAAAACTGAAATAGGACTGAACTGTGTCACCACAGGGCGCAAGCACGTCTCTCATACACATTTAGTTCCAGCATACCAAACTTCTCACTCAATTTTCAACAGAGAATGAACCTAAGAACTCTTAAAAGGGTTTTCTTTTCTTTACTTTCCAGTTTGCAGAGGGGGATGTGGAAGGAGGAGGGGGAAAAGAAGGCAAATGAAGTGTGACTGGACAGACGCAGAGAGGAGAGAGTGACAGCAGAGGTCACACTCACCGTATGACGTAACCACGAAGAATGCCATTCTGATGGCTCTCGGGCGGAGGCTGCCACTGGATCATAATGGACTGGTTGGTGCGTCCACTGGCTATGACATTCTGGGGAGGTGCACTGGGGGGCTCTTCTGGAAGAGAAACCCTGAGGAGGGGGGGGGGGTGAGAGAGAGAGAGAGAGCACATTCACAGAGAACTGAAATAAAACATATGGAGATATGAGAATATACCTGTCATACAAAAATAGGAACTCTCTAAAATGTGTAAAACTGTTTTTTTTAGTATAAGAAGATGAAGAAATGATGAGTACATAGGAAGAAATGAATAGGTATGCTTGTCTCACTCTCACTGCAGGTGGTAGAAAAATATTCATATTTGTCTCCTGTAAGAACGAATCACTTTCATAAAGAATCAATCAAAGAGAGCAGATGAACACCAGAGATCAGAGAGAAAAAGATCAGCCTGTCAGAAAGATGGAGAGTGAGTGAGGGAAGGAGGTACATGATAAACAGTTTGGGATAAAGTCAGAGAGACAAAGCGCTGGGCTAGAGAACCCCACAGCGCTGACATAAAGCCCCCTGTGGAGACCCCGGCATCTCTCCTCGAGCCTGGATTACCAGACAGCTTGCTGCTCCGCAGAGTTGTGGGAGTATCGGGTGTTTTTTTTTCTGGAGAGACACTCATTTCATGTCTCACTTAAGAGCGACCCTCAAGAGTCTGCTTCTAGCCCTCCAGCTCATACACACTGATCCCTAATGTGCACACACACACACACACACACACACACACACACACACACACACACACACACACACACACTCCCCAGAAGAGCTGAGATAAAGTATAAGTCCCCCACATACTCTTGACGGATTGATAGTGCTGCTGTTATAGTGAGACAGCACAGCCTGATGATAAACGTCAGGCTTTAGGACCATGCAGGTGCATCTCACCGGTCAGTCTCCTTGCTAAACTGGCCCTTGCCCACATCATTGACGGCACAGAGGCGGAACTGGTACGAGCGCGCTGGAATGAGACCGCTAACCGTTACGGTCGTGGACTCTGGCTCAATATTGGCCAGAAGAATCGTCCAAGGAGCGTCTAAACAGAAGACAAAAAAAAGTTATAAAACCCATAAAGATCAAATGAAACAGATCACCATCTCAAAGTTTAGACTTTCAGCTGAGCTACATTTGCATTTACTGTTACCGGTGATTGTATATCCGAATACACATGCCCAAGCGTTGACTGGAAGTTGGTAGCACCTAGAAATGCTTTAGGAAAGGCTCCAGGGGCTCTGCCTTTTAAAAGACAGCCATGCAGAACTGAGTATAGCAGTATAAAGCTGTCAGTCTTATACTACTCACTGTTCTCAGACACCTCCAGAATGTAGCGAAGTAGTGGGCTGTTCCCATCAAAGGGTTTGGCCCATGTCAGGTTAATGGCTCTCTTCTCCGTGCTACTAAGGACTGCAGACGGATTCTCAGGAGTGTGGGGCAACTGCCTGTGTGTGCATGTGTGCGTGTTCGTGGAAGGGGGAAGAAAGGAGAAAGAGTCATTTTTAAGAAAGAAGAGGTAAAAACAGGATGAGGTAGATGAGTGTTACTTCAATTTTAGCGAGAATTCAGTTTTAGTTTCTCTTATATATTTCAGTTCAAAAAGTAATGAGCTAACTGTTAATGCATAGGTCATATCTCTGAAGCACATGCAAAACATTACCTTAAGTCAAGACTAACTGGTCATTTACATACACGCTCCCATAGACTGGGATAACACTTGGTCAAGACCAGTACAAGACTAAGGCAAAACTAGTGTCTTGTTAGGATAAAAATTGAGTCTTATTTTTGTAAAATTATTTTGATTAAGGTAAAACTCGAGTCAGATTATGGTGAAAATAGAACAATAATGGGGAACACTGACTATGTGTCAACAAATTATCAGAATTCAGTATACTGCTCTACAATTCTTTTATTAAGACATCACAATGAAGAGAGAGAGAGAGAGAGAGTGAGAGAGAGAGAGAGAGAGAGAGAGAGAGAGAGAGAGAGCGAGAGAGCATGGAGATGAGAGAGAGAGAGAGAGAG
>NC_044499.1:29243314-29263314 GCF_902362185.1 Chanos chanos | reverse complement strand
GAGAATTCAGATCTTTTACAAATTTTTTTCAGAGTCTTCCTTTGACTCTCCAATAGAAGAGACATCTGCTAAACAAATTGATGAGAGACAGCGACAGACGTCTGTGCAAGCCTGTCCACATACATGTAATTCATTCCTTCATTCATTCTCAGAGGCTCATGCTCTTTGTAAATGAGAGACTTTCAGTTGTGTGGACAGTGTGTGGCTGAGGACATTATCAGTATGCACTCATGGAGCCAGTATCCCTATACCTCTGGCCTGGCAGGGAATATCCACCACTTTCTCCATCTCTGCCGTAATGTGTTTCTCTGGCTCCTTCACAAACTGAGGAGGCTCTGAGAGAGAGAGAGAGAGAGAGAGAGAGAGAGAGAGAGAGAGGGTGGGGAAAAAAAGAGAGGGGTAGTGAAGAAAAAACAGATATAGAGAGAGGGTGTGGAGACAGGGAGAGAGAGAGAGAGAGAGAGAGAGAGCATGAGAGAATGTGTGAAGCTGTCAGTAGACTCCATGTTACACATTAACACATTAGCCGCGTACCCTACGCTGTAGCCTGACGCGCACCTCCCTAGAAATGTAATTACGCGTCGCTGTGACGTGCGTCGAAGCAGACCACAACAACTGTGATTGGTCCGCTGGGTAGGATCACCCTCCTTCTGCTGAGTTGGTTCAATGGTCGTACACACTATCTTCTCCGATGTCTTCTCTCTTTTCTGTGTTGCAGTCATTTCAGTAAAAGTAAAGGCTGATTTATAATTCTGCGTAGGCTCTATGTGGAGCCTGCAGCCCAATGTATACTTCTGCGTCGAATCTATCTCTGCGTAGCCGCGTACCCTACGCTGTAGCCTGCGCTGTAGCCTGGCGCGCACCTCCCTAGAAATGTAACTACGCGTTGCTGCGACGCGCGTCGAAGCAGGCCACAACAACTGTGATTGGTCCGCTTGGTAGGATCACCCTCCTTCTGCTGAGTCGGTTCAATGGTCGTACACGACATCTCCCCTGATGTCTTCTCTCTTTTCTGTGTTGCAGTAATTTCAGTAAAAGTAACTGTTGTTCAACATTTATTAGCTCCAACTCCAACATGATCCACTCAGTTTCAGTCGCGACTGAAAATTTTCGGCAAATGGCGAACTGAACGCTCGTTATTTTGAGAGCTCCGTTTGTTTGTCCCCCAAAGTTTAGAAACTCGTGCTTCTTTTAAACGCAAAATTTGTTTTACAGATATTGCTGTGCAATGACGGAATTCCGACTTTTTATTTAACATTACTTCATCGTTTGTAATGCACGAGGAAATCATAGAAATCCCACTGCAATGAAAGTTTCATTACAGAGCGACGCAGACACACCAACGCAGAAGTATACGCCGTATCCTAGGCGAGTGGCCTACTACTACGCCGTTGTGAGCATTTATACTCCTGCGTTTGTGTGTAGTAACACAGTAACAGAGGCAGTCTATTCTCTCGCATCCAACACAATGACTGTACAAATAAAACCATGCTTCCATGCCCCCTCAGATCCACACGCATAGAGTGCAGCACACAATACATGACTGAAAATTACTGTAAAAGGTGAGAATTATCTGCTCCGTCGCTGAATTACTCTAGAACAGCTGACTGATGCACTGGCTTTGTAAATTTACCATTAAAACTACCTCTGAAGAAAAGATGTATTGTCCTCTAAGCTTCTAAAGAGAAATAGAAAAGTAAAGTTTACTTTTAAACTGATCTGAGGTCAGATCTCAGATCACTGCTGATCCTGTATGTATTACTGTATCTCATTTTCCTCTCTATAGATGTCATTTTAGAAATATCACTTTCAGAAATGCAGACATGTATGATCCACATCAAATGTGTGTGTGTTTGTGTGCATGTAGGTGTGTTTGTGTGTGCGTGTGCATGTGTGTGTGTTTGTGTGCATGTTTTGGGGTGTGTATGTGTGTGTGTGTGTGTGTGTGTGTGTGCGTGCGTGGGTGCGCGTGCGCTGCCACGGTTACCGAGCACGTGCAGGTAGGCCCCTGCGCTGACGGAGGGGACGCTGCTGCTGCGGAGCACGGCCTCACACTGATAGAAGCCAGAGTCACTGACCACAGGACTGATTATGGTCAACCTGCGGTTAAAATCACTCAGACCAGACCTGACAGCTACACCGTCCTTACGCCAACTGATACTCAATTTTATCAACGGCCTAGAGAGAGAGAGACAGATAGACAGAGAGAGAGAGAGAGAGAGAGAGAGACAGACACAGAGAGAGAGAGAGAGAGAGAGAGAGAGAGAGAGTTCACACCATTCTAGGTTATACGGGGACTCAACATATAGCTTTAGGGGACTGTGAATTTGAATAAATATATAAATGCACAACGAATGGTCAGTGCTTACAGAGTTATATATTACCAAAAATGAAGTTATCTTATTTTTAACACACTCCCAGCTCTCAGTTCAGTATTTTAAAACATCTACATTCTCACTCCATACAGAAGACTGAGAATAAAACACTAACCTAAGGTTTTGAAACAAACAATAAAGAAAGCAAAAACAAAATTATATTTTCAGCAAAGAATCCTTTTCATAACACTTAAAATACAGAGTCATTTTAAACATCTTTTGCTATTCTTTCCCTTCCGCCTTAGAATTAAATTAAAATGATACATAGATGCGATTTTGTTTAAACAGAGAGGAAGAGAATAATATGTGTAGAATAACCCTGTTTCGGGAGAATTTGTTTCTGTTATTCATTCATATAATGCTGGGTTTGACATTTCCATGTGAATAAACCAACAATTGAACAACAGCCACGGGCTGGTGAAAACATCGGATGTATCCTTTTCCCAAAACTGCGTTTTCTACGTGACAAACTCATGGGGCAAACAAGCAGCTCTGGGTCTAACATCAGACTGGACATCAGAAGCCAAACCCGGCCAGTCAAACATGCTGACCGCTGGGAGATTTACTCTGCCTGTTCCCAGACCCATTTGTGCTGTATAGCAATTAGACATAGAACTCTCTAGAAAAAAAGAGTGGCCAGCAGTGGTGATGCTGGAGATAATGTCAGGGGAAATAGGTCAATTTCATTTTTCACCAGCAGAATGTCTCAGTAGCCTTTGATTAAGGAGACTTTGTTAAGATGTGAAAAGAAGGGATGAGGAAGATGAAAGACAGCTGACCTGGCATTGGCTACACACTCCATGGTGACCTCAGAGGTGCCTGTTACCACACTGGTGTTGCGAGGCGGGATGACTATAGTGGGAGCAATGGGGTCAGCAGGACCGCCAACATCTGCACAGAGAAGAGCAAACGCCCACATGTGAATGTGTATGCATGCTCCCATGTGTGTGTTTACCACATGCATGTGCGCATGTGTATGTGTGTGTGTGTGTGTGTGTGTGTCTGTTTGTGTGTACGCGTGCACGTGCGCCCCGTGTGTGTGTATGCATGATCTCGTGTGTATGCATGTTTGTGTGTGTGTGTGTGTGTGTGTGTGCGCGCGTGCGTGCACGTGTGTGTATGCATGCTATGTATGTATGTGTGTGTATGTATGTGTGTGTGCACGGTCTCCAGAGACGCTGAGAGGAGTGTTTTGTCAAAGAGTTCCCTGCAGTATCTCAGCACATCTCAGCACAGCAGCTGCTAACGGCAAGGTCTGTCCTCCAAAGGATCGCAACTCTATCAACATCTCCAGCGTCCAGCAGAGCATACAGACCCCCCAGTCTTCACTCACACACTATCTCTCTATTCACATACCCAAACTCACACATGCATGCTGCACACACACGCACACACACGCACACACACGCATGCATGCACCACTAGCAAAACCACCAGCATCCATTTTTGAATCAAATATAAATCAGAATTGCCTAGTGTAGCGCATTGTAACTGACTACTGGACTGAATTATAGTTTTATACACACACAGACATACACACACACACACACACACACACACACACACACAAACAATTTTGAGTGGATTGAGGACTGACAGATTGCTCTGAGAGTGAAAAAAAAAGACAGTCTAAAATGTTGACAAGACGTTAAAAAGCCTTAAGCTTTAATTCCTGTCCAAATATACATTTATATATTTCTAGCATTTTTGAATTTAGAGAAACTACTGATATTTGATTCTAACACAAAACTGTTCCAAAACTGTGAGAAAAAATTTAGAAAAATTTCATCCAGTTATCCATGGCATCCTGCTGCATTGGCAAAGCCTTGATTCCGACAGAGTCCACTCCATTCCAACACAGCACCTGCTTTCTGCCATTTAAAATTCACCACATTCTTATGCAAAATCTAACTGCCTGCCAGATTAGACTCACTAAATCTACCATATCTTCATACCAAACAACTTTCTCTATTTCTGTGATCTGTCACAACCATGCTCAAAGTGCAAAATATATTCCCAGCTTACTCTCCTGAATCAGACACAGGCAAAAACTTATAACGAGTGTAACCAAATAACATAAAGAGAATACTGTTTCAATTCATTCCCATAATCTACCAGAGCCAGCTATCCTGCACACCTGCGTACTACTGCAGAGGGACAGACAATGCAGACCAGAGAGAGAGAGAGAGAGAGAGAGAGAGAGGGAGAGAGAGAGAGAGAGAGAGAGAGAGAGGGAGAGAGAGAGAGAGAGAGAGAGAGAGAGAGACAGAACTGGAACAAGAAATACTAGAAGTAAGAACGTGAGAAGAGGGGAGAGGGAAAAAGTTATTAAAAAAACACTTAGGAACTGAGACAAGGGTAAAATCAGAAAGTATGTTTGTGTGTGTGTGTGTGTGTGTGTGTGTGTATGCAGTAGTGTGTGTATGTGTGTTTGCTTTACTCACTCTCCACAGACAGTGTGATTGGCTGACTGGTTTTGTTTTCTCCGTTCTTATCATTAACAGCCTGAACATAGTAGCGTCCGGCGTCCGGTGCCACAGTGGATAAGATGACCAGTGTGTTGTCCAGCGTAATGGCACTGTGGGAGGGGTCAAAGAGAGAAGAAAAGAGAGACAGCCCATACAGTCACACTCAGCTTAAAGAAACCTGTCATAAAAGAGAAAAAATCTCTCATGTTTTTGTAGTAAGAGAACTGCAAAGATTGTGGAGAGTGTTCTTTAGTTGGAAAAACATGCGTAACCTAGCGATGCCTTTGAAATCAGGATTTAAATGTTATCTTTAGAGATGTCTTACAAGAACAACTCCTTGACAAACAGACAGACAGGAAAGTCAACTCAAGTCTATGAGAGATGGAAAGACAGGAAGAGCTGTCTCAAGTCTATGACAGATAGATAAGCAAGGTCAACCCATGAATGTGACAGCCAGGACTTGTTTTCCACAATCTGTTTACATAATTCATTAAGATGGATTAAAAATTTGACATGACATGCCATTTTTTGTCAGAGAACAAACAAAAATGACAAAATACAAAAACTACAGGGGAAAAAAAAAAAAAAAATATATATATATATATATATATATATATATATATATATTGACAAATAAAAAAATCATGACAAACAGCAAGCACAATGAACTTCATCTCTCCTTTTTTTTTTATATTGCAGTTTCTCCACACTCACCTCACACACATGCACACACACACACACCTCACACACACACACACACACACACACACACACACACACACACACACACAGACAGACAGACAGAGGGGCGAGGACTAGGACCTCCCCAAATTTGCCCTGTGGCGTGCCAATTACAGCTCTACATTTGTTTACAATCAATGTTTCCTCATTACACGTGTGTCAGATATTTGGATTCAAACTGCTTGTTCCATACTGCATGCCCTCCCTCCCCCTCTCTCTGCCCTCTCTGGCCCTCCTCTGCTCCCCAAACTCATCCTGGATTCCATGAGCAGAAGTGCAATTGGGCAATGTCTCTTTTTGAATAACAAGTGTGTGTGTGTGTGTGTGTGTGTGTGTGTGTGTGTGTGTGTGTGTGGAGATGTTCACTAGAACCTACAGTGATCTGAAGAGAGAGACTGACTGGCAGGCATACCAAATGCATCTTCGTTGCTTCCCTTAGATGCAAACCCATCCAAGCTCATTAGCATACATATGCAAGAAGGTGTTGGTGCACACACACACAGACACACAGACACACACACACGCACACACCATATCCTTCCACAGTAAGAAACATCTGATTCACAGAAACTGTAAACAAAGTGTATGCTAAACAAAGTGTAATTCAGAATAGTTCTGTCCCATATTGTGTGCTGACCCGGCACAGTGCTAGAAAAGCCTTGGAACATCTAGAAAGATCTACAAACATCTGCACCAGATGAAAACAAAATTAAAATGCTGTCCTACTGATGGTCATTGTGTCAACAGAATTGACAGGATGCGTGATTCCACTGTGACTGATGACTTGGGAAGGTATTGTGACTAAAAGGTGATATGTTTTTCTGTTAGGGACTTGGGAAGGTATTGTGACTAAAAGGTGATGTGTTTCTCTGTAAGGGACTTGGGAAGGTATTGTGACTAAAAGGTGATGTGTTTTCCTGTTAGGGACTTGGGAAGGTATTGTGACTAAAAGGTAATGTGTTTCTCTATAAGGGACTTGGGAAGGTATTGTGACTAAAAGGTGATGTGTTTTCCTGTTAGGGACTTGGGAAGGTATTGTGACTAAAAGGTAATGTGTTTCTCTGTAAGGGACTTGGGAAGGTATTGTGACTAAAAGGTGATGTGTTTTCCTGTTAGGGACTTGGGAAGGTATTGTGACTAAAAGGTAATGTGTTTCTCTATAAGGGACTTGGGAAGGTATTGTGACTAAAAGGTGATGTGTTTGTCTGTAAGGGACTTGGGAAGGTATTGTGACTAAATGGCGATCTGTTAGGGACTTGGGAAGGTATTTTGATTAAACAGTGATGTGTTTTTCTGTTAGGACTTGGGAAGGTATTGTGATTAAATGGTGATGTGTTTTTCTGTCAGGGACTTGAGAAGGATAATGTAATGACAGGGTAATGTAATAACAGGGTGCAGTGCATCTGCAATCACAGTTGAATTAATGGATCATGTCATGGATGGTGATAACATTGGATGGGGTGAGTGAGTGTGTGATTAATTGATTGTCTCTCATTCCTCAGGCGTTCCAAATCCATCTGAGTGTTAGAGAGTGCCACATGGCTGAGTCTTATGATTGCTGGTCAATATTTCACATGCCCTCATTCCTTATTCAAGACTGGGCACAATGCAGCCCATGAATCATGCATTTTCACACAAGGACAGAATCTTACTGGGTTTGAGCTGCAAAATTACTCTCAGGCAGTGCCCACCAACGCTTTCTCATACAAATGAAATAGCTACCCAACCTGATCCTCTAATGAGGCAGCCAGGTCATCACATACACACAAACTTGCGTGCGTGCACATGCCAACACACGCACAGACACACAAACGCGCGCGCACACACATGTACGCAAACACATACAGGAGTGCATGTATACTTCCATGCATGATCCCTTTTACCCATTTGCCCTTTTTCTCTTTTCCCCTTTGCTAGAGCGGGATCAATAGGCAGTTCTAAGAGAATAGTCTTCTGTCTCTGTAAGTATGAATCATGGAAGTAATCAATGGTCAACATCATGCCTGACAAAGGAACATCCCATATAATAAAACAGTACTCAGAAAGACATCCAAAGTGCAAACCCCACAGAAAAACATGGACTGACAAACACACACATGTCTTCTCAGATCAAGCGTAGCCCCTGTGTGTGTTCAGCATACACTCAGTTATAGGGTGGTAAGAATCACATAGTGGTTCTATTCTAACTAAAGGCAAACAGAGGCTCCTCCCAGGGCTCGCAGCTTTTTTTTAATTAGTTGGAGTCAGTCATGTGACACTTAGACCTGGTGACTAAGGCAACAGTGTTTATTCTTATTTAAACTATTTAACATGGTCAACTACAGTAAGACATAGGTATAAAAAGAATTGGTTGTTAAAGCAATTTTGAGTTTTCATAAAAGAGCTCTCCACTTTATGAAAACTGCTGTTTTTTTTCTTTTCTTCCCTTTTTTTAAAAGCTACCACACACACACACACACACACACACACACTGGCCTTTGGGAAATAATGGATAGTGTATATGCTTGACTGGCTTCAGCATAAATCTAAGAGCATGGCTGTGATGGGCCGGGCACTGTGGGACAGGACCAGACCCAGTGTGACCCAGACCATTGTACCTGGCTCTGTGGCATTACTCAATACATAGCTGTCATTTCCTCTCCTCACATTTCAGCTGTTTGGCAGGGTGAAAAGGTAGGAGATCATACCTTCCTGTTAGAGCACACTGCCCAAAGGCTGTCATTTAGAGAAGGGACAACACCATGTCCTTTCTCTGTGTGCAAAACTAAACTCATCTCTGTTCAACACTCTCTGTGGTCCACAACATGTGAACTAACTGAAGTATTGCATAAGTATGAAGGGAAAAAAGTGGGGAAAAAAAGAGAGTAGAGGTAAATCTTTTTTTCTCCAAAAATGTATTTTTTTGTATTGTAAATGTAGTTTTGTAAATGTAGTTTTAATATCCTATTTGGGATTTGCAGTGATAAACTGATCTCAGGTCAGTAAGGCTGTGCCAATTTATCTCTCACACACACACATACACACACCACATCTGCAGCAGACTGACTGAGTGGCTAAAGACTTTTTCCTCGATAAGGAATGTTAGCATCAGGGACGAATACTAATCATTTATGGGAAAATTGTTTTTCCTGTAGTGGGTGATGAATCAATGTATTGGAAATCCAGTGAAACTTTAGGGCAGAGTATGTAAGACTATATGTCTATGTTATCACAATGGTACATACACACACACACACACACACCTACACACACTGTGGACCGTATCTACCAAATATCTAATCAATATATATCTGTCAAACATCTAAGCAGCAAGCATGAGAGAATATCAGCAGAAAATGTCATGCTTTCTAAATCCATTTTATATGCCTGAAGCCAGCGTTATTTTTACGTCTAATTCTGCTTGAGGCATCATGACTCATGTAAATTACCACAGAAATGCAGGAAATGGTTCTTAATAAGCATGCTTCCAACTAAACTGTTTCTATCACATCTGAAATTACATCTTGTTCCTGTGATAGGATGTATGAATTAAGCACTTAGACTGAACTGCATTACATTTGTCTGTGACCACACGGGGTAAACCCTGTCCACGTCCATACGGAGTAAACGCTATCCACGCCCACACGGGGTAAACCTGGTCCAACACATGTGAATATGAACGTAGTGACTGCACTGTGTCTGTCATTATGAGTTTGATGAGTAGGTTTATTTGTCAGTGGACATATTTAGGAAGCTTTAGATAATGAATGTCTAATGAGTGAGATGTTTATGGGTGGTGCCTCTGTGTGACAGTGGAAGACAGGAAATTCCAGCCTTTTCTGTGGTAGTTCCGGTGTCATTTCTGTGGACAGACCTGGGGCATGGTCCATTTCCACGCCTAGCTGCATCTTTAACTGTGTGACCAGCCCCACATCAGTGTCAATTTCCCCCCTTTTAGCTTTTTCTTTGGCAAACTAATTAGCATAATTACACTCTTCACACTTGAGCAAGGCAGAGGAAAACAGGCAGAGAAAAAAGAGCGACTGAGAGAGCAAAGAGGCGAGAACAGGGAAGATGGGGTTTGGTTAAACAAGGGCACAGAGTCTTTCAGTGGTGGAAAGGTTTGTGACTGTTCCCTCCATTTTTTCCTGCCTCATCTGTCCATCGGTCTGGATCTCTCTGTTTTTCAATCTTAGTGAGGTGAGAGTCTGTTGAGACTTCTGGGTAATGATTGTTTCAAACCTCTACAGGACGAATGAGGGATTTATTGAGCCAGAGAGCTAAGAAATTGGTAGGAGTGTGTGTGTGTGAGTCTAAGAGCATGTGTTTTCTGTAGGATTGGAAACCATACACACAAGGGCGTAGAGTCAGGCCGTGGATGAGTGTCTTTCCATTGTGATTCAGCGCAGCTGTAAGCTGTATGGACGTCTGGGATGAAGGCCTGTAATTGATTAGCTGGTGAGAAGGCTTTCGCTGCAGCATGTCTGCCTTTGCTGGCTTTCCTGGAGGCGTGCACAGCTTTCCATTTGTAATTATGTCTCCACTAATGTTTACTGCTCTATTTTTGGAGGACCAGAGGGAAGAGAGAGTGACAGACAGCCACTCCAATCAATATTCTGAGTCATACCTTAGGGTAGTTGGCTGGGTGTCTGTAAGTGTACTTGTGTGCGCGTGTTTGTGTGTGTGTTTCTTTGCCAGTGTCAGGACTACAGTGCAAAATGTGTAATGTGTGTATGTGTGTGTGATTGTGTGCATACGCTTAAGTGTATAGTGTGTGTGTGTGCTGTCTGTTGTGTGTGTTTCTTTGCCGAGTGAGCACGTGTGTATGTACGTACACAGGTGTACACATGTATATACACAGACGTATATGCATGTGTGCATGTGTGAGTATACATACATACATACTTACATACATGCATACATACTTACATACACACACACACACACACACACACAGGGGGGTCAAAGCAGGAAATATATAAATGCAAAGCTGAATATATAAACACAGTTCCTGAATATATAGATATAATTCCTGAATATATAAATGTAACTCCAAATATATAAATGTGATTCCTGGCTAACTATAACTCCAGAATACATAAAGGTAACTCTGAATACATAAAAAGTTAGTGTATACTCAGGCGTATCACAAGACAGCCGTTTTTCTTTTTTGAATGATTTCTTTTCTTTTTTTCTTCATAGGCTACTGAGTGAGCCAAACAAGTTTGACATTAGCATCAGTGCATCAGTAAAATTTTACAGTACAATCAAAGATAATCAAGGAAAAATGTTAAATAATTTAAATTTGAATGAGGCAATAATTTGGACTGCATTAAGGGGTCCTTATTTTCTTGGTACTAGGACCTTTCAAGTAGGAGAGTCAAGTAGGGAGACAGGGAATTGGTGAAGAGATGGCCCAAAGAGGCAGAGAAATAGTACATAATTTCCTAACCAGTGAAGGTTTCATAGAAACCCTTGCTGCAGCATGCGGCAGGAGTGACAGAAAACTGTGTTCTTATGGCTCAATGGAAAGTTCCGGCGGACACCAAACTACAGAGGAAGAGGTCTGCACGCTGTTTTGCTGAGTCGGTTTGGAGAAGTGCCTCAGGATGAAAACAGGAGCAGGAAAACATTCGCCTGGTTGAGAGCCTCGGCGAAATAGCATGCAGATCTCTTCCTCCGTAGTTTGGTTTCCATGAAACCCTCGCTGGTTAAGAGATTATTTACCATTTTTCTAGCTCTTCACCAATTCCCTGTCAGAATTGGCTCCCCTACTTGAAAGGTCCTAACACAGAGAAAATAAGGACCCCTTAATGAAGTCCAAATTATTGCCTCTTTCAAATTTAAATTAATTAACATTTTTGATTGATTATCTTTGATTGCATTATAAAATTTTACTGATGCTAATGTTAAACTGTGACAATCAACTAAGGAAACCCAAATGCAGAACACAACTCAGGTTTAGAATGAAGGAGGGTTTATTGACAAGTTGCAGTATGGAGGTGGGAACAGGCAGAGGAAATAAAGGTAGCAGGCAAGGAAGCGGATGATGAGCGAGGTTGCAGAGTGGGGCTGAGAGCGGGGCGGAGTAGTGGGACTAAGGAGACGGAGCTGAAGGGTGACAGGCAGGCAAAGGGCACACTGGAGATGCGGAGTGGCACGGAGGTAATCCTTTCGGGAAAGAACAGGCAGATAACACTGAGATGCAAACCACAAACACCAAAAGAATACAAAGAGAGACCAAGAAGCGAGTTCTACCACACAGGCTGAAACAACGATCTGGCGACGAGTGGATGAAACACCAGGGTTTAAATACTATGACGTGATGAGGTGACTGATCACAGGTGTGTTAGGCAATCTGGAATTGTAGAGAGACGCCACGCCCACAACACACACATGCACGCACAACAGAGAAGACAAACCAACAGGGGGAGCACAGGGAAAGGGAAACACTAGAAACATAAGGAATAGACTGACAAAATAGCCTTAACCATGACATAGATATATTCATATATTCAGGTATCATATTTGTATATTCAGGAATTGTGCTTATATATATTCAGAATTGTATTTATATATTCAGCTTTACATTTATATATTTGGTTTGGTCCCCCAATATATATATTTATATACACATATATACGTGTATATGTGTGTGTGTGTGTGTGTGTGCGCGCGAGCACGTGTGTGTGTGTGTGTGTGTGTGTGTTTCCTGACCCAGTGTCAGTGCAGGCTAATTGTTCTGTGTAAACTCTGGAGGTATGGGAAATGGTGTTTGTCATTGTGCAGCTCTCTCTTGTCTCTCTGGGGCGATCACAGTCTACTGTCTGAGACCCCTATTACACTCACATAAAAAAGGCCTGAGCCAGCGAGCCTCCTCTGAGCAGGGTCACGGATGTCACACACACACACACACACACACACGCGCGCTCGCACAGTGATGCTGTAAACAAGCTGGCGGACTAGTTGACCGGCTGGATGTGCTGAACTAAAGCAGACACAGACAATATATTTGACCATTTCAGGACACTGCACTGCAATGGAATGTCACAGAGAGAGGGAGAGAGAGAGAGAGAGAGAGGGAGAGGGAGAGGGAGAGAGGGAGAGAGAGAGAGAGAGAGAGAGAGAGAGAGAGAGAGAGAGAGAGAGAGAGAGGGAGGGAGGGAGAGAAACCATTTAACAGTGCACTCCCCACACACTCACACCCACAATGAAATATATCTGACTCAAAGTAAAACTGCATGAGTATTAAGTCAAATTTGTCATTGAATCATCAATGTAACTGATGGTGGAGTCCTGACAGACTGGTATGTGTGCAGGTTTTCAGCCTCTCATTATTGGTTTCCAAAAACTGAATGAGGCGACTCAAAGCCCTTGGAACTGATTCATCTCAGACTGACACTGGGTGTGGCTGTGTGTGTCTGACTCACACAGCCTTGGACTCCAGCTGGAGCACGGTGACAGACAGTGGGCTGTGTGTGAAAACAGCGACCAGCAGACAGAGCTGGCCAAATGATTCACAGGTCATGCACAACCTATTAGCCACTGCCACACGCGAAGCATTGATTACTTACTGGATAAGATTAGACTGAGAAACACACTGTGGGCAGAGGCACCCTTCCAATCCAAAGACTTCTCTTCTAAATAAAGGATATCTTCAGTTTATTGTCATTGCTACAGGGTTGTCTGGGAACACTGGAGCACTACACGTCTGACTTTACTGGGGAGTGTTCACATACAGTGGACTATTTACAGGTTCTGTGTTTTTTGCTCTGAAAACATCCCTCACTTTCTCTAATTTAAAGATCAGTCCAAAAGCATAAGCATGTAGAACAGAAAGATAAATGAAGACAGTGTCCAACAAAAGGGGAAATTTCCAGGTAACTTCAGGATTCCATGAAATTAAAGCTATTAAATAATTGTCTCATATACAGATGTCCAATTGGAGGATAGAAGACTACAAAGCACCGTTTGGAAAACTCATTTGAAAAGAGCACCTATTTCATGTTTTATGGATGAATAAACCATGAAACAACCAGAATAGCTCAAAACCAAGTGACATTCAATGACAGCACAAACAATGGAATTTAAATAGACAGAAAAACACAACGAGTGAGAGAGAGAGAGAGAGAGAGAGAGAGAGAGAGAGAGAGAGGGGAAGAGGTCCCCCCTTCACCTCCCTCCTCCCGTACCAACTGTTTTGAAGAGAGAGTGGCAATTCCGCCCCAAATGTGTTTACCGAAGGAGTTTCTGATTATACACCACATTAGCCCTCCAAAATAACACAACAAATCAAAGGCGGCGAGTGGAAAAGGCCTTTTCAATTGCACTGCCATTCAATAATGGAAGAGTAATGACTATTACGGTTAAATAACTGGCTTTTCTCTCCCAGTGCTGGCTCCTGGCAGGCAGAATACAAATGAGAACAACCCGTAGTGTCCGCCTCTCCACCACACATGGCCTAGGTGGGAGAGTGGCACGCTCGTGTGGGGACAGCCACTTAACATCTTATAAAAGCCTGGATACCATGGCCCTTCTTTATCATGACTGCCCGTCTCAAAACCTCCTATTGGCTAAACACAGTGATGGGCATTCTGCTTGGCCAGTGAATGAGGCAGAACAAATGTAGTTCATTTGTCTTGGCCAATGGTTTTGATTACCCAAAATGGACTCCCAGAACTCTGAATCACAGAAAATCAGATGTCAGTCAAAGAGGAGTGATCAGATATATTCAGCACAACAGTTGCTGTGTGAATGTGTGTGTGTGTGTGTGTGCGCGTGCGTGTGTTGGTAAACTCTGCTCAGCTTTGCTGAAGTTGGTCTAATATTTTGGACCTGTAACAAACATATATGAAGGAGAAGAAATGCAAACATGGACTTCCAAAATTACCACAGGGGGTTCCACCGAATGTGACAAGGACATTCAATGCCTCAGAAAAACAACACAGTCTTCTCAGATGCCAGCAGGAGCAGCTGCTGAGCCGACATGGCGGAGTGCCACAGTTTCAGGCACTCAGTGAGAGATTGCCTTATCAGGATGGAAACTGCAGGCAGGGGAGCATGAGGACAGAGAATGGGAAAAAGCTCACTACTTTAGCCATCCCAATCTACAGCTCAGTTTACACAAAGATCTCTCCATTTTCTCTACCATCACAAAATAGTGTGTAAATGATAGATATACACACACACAAGAAAAATATAAGGTTATATAAACATAAGCATAATTTCTCTCTCTCTCTCTCTCTCTCTCTCTCTCTCTCTCTCTCTCTATATATATATATGGATAGATAGACAGATGGATAGATAGAAACTTACATACACACACACACACATACAGAAATGCCCACATCATTAGGGCAACTCACAGCGTCCACTCTGTCCCTCCTCACAAAGCCAAATGCCAGTCATATGCTGTCTGCTTCTCCTTCACCTCCGTCTGTTTCTCCTTCATTCATTTACCAACCCCCCCCCCCCCCCCCCCCCCAACCACACACACACAACTGTTTGTTCTCCATTCATCGCCATCCATCTCTCAGCCCTCTCTGCATTCATCCAAAGCTGTGATGGAAAGGAGTGGAAAATAAAATGTTGAAAGGGAATAAACAGAATATGAGAAACGAAAGAAGAAAGAAAAAGACACAAAACAGAACAAAAAAAGAAAGGGGCCAAAATGTTGAATTTAAGAATTTTGAATTTAAGGTAAAAAACAGCTAAAGCAGGAATGCATGATGTTCTTGCTGAAGGAAGTGGTTAAGAGGAGAGATAGAGTGTTCCAGTTTCTAGAGCTGTGTTTAAATTGTGCCTTTCATTGACATGTTTAATGGGACCATGGTCAGGGTTATTGTCTGGGAGTGGTACTGAAGCAGCCTGTGGCATGATTAAAATTCAATGAAAAGATTTACTGAGAAGGAAAACGTTATCCTCAATGCTTTTTCACACACAGTAACCTTGGTTGAGAAGCTGAACACAAGCAATCTGGAGTCTGTAGCACACCAACAAGGCCAAAGGTGTGATATGGGAAGTTTAGACAAAGCAACGAGCGAGAGACAGAGAGAATATCTGAGAGTGAGAGTGATAATGCCGATAAGCTGTCTGTTCTGGAGTAAGGTCAAAACATTGTTCAAACCGTCCATCAACATTCCTCACACTCACAAAATTATTTAAAACATTTAAAGTGTATGTAAGAATCTCATAAAGCCCAGGGCGATGGATTTATTTTATTTTTTTTTACCTCAACCACAATCTTTTCTTTTTAGAAATAAACACAACAGTTAACAGAAGGTTCAAAGAGCTGGGGGAAAAGATATCAGTTCATATTTCCAAATAGACAGACTCAAAATTTTACATCAGTCATGTCTTTCAAGTTCACCGCACACAATTCTGCTCCTGATATTTAAAATGTTTTTTTAGCTTTAAGACATATGTACATCCCCCCCCCCCAACTCTGCCATTTTATTGTGCTGATATTCCAATGACCTGATAAACAAGAAGCCCTGTCCACTTTTGTCTGCTCCATTTACGATCAAAATAAAAAGACCAGAAAGAAACAAGGAAGTTTTACCTTTCAGAAGGGAAGAGAACCTCACACCAGGGAAAACATACAAAAAAACCCACTTATACATACTTTCACAGAGAAAAGAAAGCCTGGCTAGAATCACACAGGTCAAAATCACAGACAGGGCCTTACATGCGACTGCTTGGCGGGATTTTGCGTCCGTCTCTGAACCACGTGACCTGCGGCTGGGGAAAGCTTCGGATGCGTGGTGCTGGGATAACTGCTCCGTCTCCCTGGGATACAGCCTGGGAACGCTCCCCTTCCTCAAATGCTCCCATAACTGAGGAGGAAGAGAAGAATATTCCATTAACAATAGCTGTTGCACAGAAATTTAACAGCACTGAGTTTCAGAGGTTACTGTGCTAGGTGGGGAAAAATACAGTGGAAGAAAGTGAGAAGAGATCATACAAAAAATCCCCAATTTGTTTTGAGACTGAACAGGTGTTTTTTAAAGAGACCCATCTGATAAAGCTAAAATATTAATGGAAAAATTAAACAAAAAATCTTTTGGCTGAATGAAAAATATATCTATTCCAAATTATTCATGGGAGCAGCCAAGCATATTCTTGCCATGTACAAAGAGCAAGTGAATTAAAGAAAGAGTGTGAGAGAGAGTCTTCCGGCTCTGCCAAACACTAGCACAGTAGCAATTTCATATTTTACCGCCTTTCTCGCAATGAGTTTTAAATCGAACATACATGGATCCATTCCCTTCCCCCACTGAGGTCTTGACAATTTCCTAACATGTAATTTATGGTTCAGACACATGCCTGTAAGTATCTGAATGTCTGTCTCAATACTCTTAAATGCTTCCTTAGCTTCTAACCTTGCTCTCTTGCCCTCTTAAAAGGATGGAGTGGATAACTAAAGGAGTTAATGCATAAAGGAGATAATCAAGCCTTCCCACGCCATTTCACTGACGTTTTATGCTTTTGCATTGACTCACTGAGTCGAATTCTACTAGACAAAGCAATAGAGACAAAGGCAGTGGATGGAAGGAGATGTTTGAGATGAGTAGAGTGTGTGTGTGTGTGTGTGTGTGTGTGTGTGTGTGTGTTTGACCCTGCCTGTTGAGTTCAGATTCAATCCACCTCAGTCTTTTTCTCTTTTCCCAACAAAGGCTTTTCAAGGTTTGACACTGCTGGTCTGACAACACAGGCACAGCCCCTTTTCTTACAACCCCTCCCTGCCCCCCCCCCCCTATAAACTTTCAAATATTCAAATACAGGCCAGCAGGACATCAGGGCGCTAAGAGCCATTAACAAAAAACATAAAAAAAAATGTTGCTACTTTCTGTGACCACAATATTGTACTATTGCACACACAAGAGAACATCAGCATATCCATAACTATCTATCTAAAAGCACCATTTTGCACTAACTGTATATTTATATTCAGACTTTTAAAACTGTATAAATATAAAAATATATACAAAAATAAGACTCATAACTATCAAAAAGAAGTAACAAAGATAAATATCCGTTTGTGTTGATATGGCACTCGAGCATCAGTACATTACTCATCCTCCAGCACTGTCAACCAAGAGTCAAGACTAAAGCAGTTCACCTTGGTGGTGTGCAGACCAGTGGCACCGGAACGAGTTTCAAAGTAGGGGGGTGAGAACACAGTGTAGACCCAGACCTGTAGGGGGTCCAGAGGCATCCTCCCCTGGGGGAAAATTTCTTAATTCTGGCAGCTAAATGCACAATTTTCCCACAGTTTGAGACAGAGACTGAAAGCCTAAAGGCAGCAGTGTTACCAGGATGTCATAGTGTATACTACATTGCAACTTCGCTACTTCTAACATGCAATCAAAACGGTCAAAATACAGATGCTGGAGCTGGATAGCTGAAGCCTTCAAAGCACCAGTGGGACAGGAACATATTCTCAGCATCCAGGGTAGCCTACTGTAGATGGAATGACAAAGAAACTGGGCTTTACAATCAAGTAATCTCTGTTGGTCATTCTGATTTCCCAAATCAACAAAATACATTACACAGCCAGCGTACACTTCTTCTTAAACATTATCAAGTTGCGTACCTTGCTACCTAGACATAATATTAGCTGGTGGTATGGAGTGACATCATAACCGAGAGTCAAACATTAATCCTGAAACAACGTGGACTGGGCTGGCTATAAGCTCCCTTGCTTACGAGTGAGAACGGGTTTCTGCTTATTCTTATCCAGAGTTTATATGGATCAGCTAAAGAATGGCAGGTGACTGATTTTACTAATTTCATTAGTACTGTGCAAAGTTACGGGTGCGCTACTTGAAAGAGTCTCCCGCTCCCTCTACCTCGGGCTTCCAGTTGAGAGACCTGAGGTCAACCAAAACCTGCCCCCTTCCCCATCTTGTACCTCTGAGTGGGAGACCATCTCAGGCAGCAGCCTACCTAGCTCACAAACTAGAATCAGGGCACCACATGGAGATATGATATCATTGATGTGACGTGTGAATGAGCGATATTAAACCGATGTTGCAAATGTCACCATTCTGACTTTTTTGGTGTGGGTGCCCTGCGCTGCCCTAGGCAGCTGCCCATGTTGCCCATGCCTAAATCAGCCTCTGATCTATGGATATACATTTCCATCTATATATCATATGTATGTACACACACACACACATATATATTTGTTGAGGCAGCAAAATTATTTGAATTTGCATTTGCATTCGAATGCAAGTGGAAATAGGTGTAACAGTCCTGTTTTTGTTTTTAATTATACTTCTAATTTTAGGATATTGTGTTAATATAAGTGTTCAATAAACAAGTATAATAATTACGAACACTTAAATGTAATAATATTGGTTTATGGTTTTCATAAACCCAGCAATAAACATGTATAACCATAAACATCATTGAAAGGAAAATCATTTTAAAACTAACATTCAGTTCCTAATCCACACTCAAGCCAATAAACCAAACTCTAAACTAATAAATGCTGTGTCGTCCATTCGTTCCATGCCATGGAAAAACGTACAAGCCTGGCTGGATTAACGCACACTTCTCGCTCGCCTTGGGTATCGTTGATATATCATTTATTTTGTTCGTTTACAGCAAAAAAGATTGAATGAAAAGTGGTTGTAAATTAATCCTTATAGTCATACTTAATGAAAAACTGGTTATAACATGAATTGGTGAGGAGAAACGTGGTCACAATAGTGTGTTTTACCAAGCTCCCCTTTTCCATCGGCTAAACCCCAAAATTCAACTGTGCTCTACGTCATATAGATTTTGCCCTCTTACATGGCATCAAACACGACGTTTGGTACATAAAACATAAATATACATCCAAAACTATCCAGTCACAATTTTCAATAATTATTCATATCTTAAACATAAATCTTAATTCAATACGTAAAACGAAAATGGCTATAACAAATGCCTATGTGAACATTGTGAATCCCGCCATCACCCGCCCTAAGTGGAGGATGCAACCATGACACACACAGGCTGACTGAGCAGTGAGCACAGTGTGTAGGTGAACTAGCTAGTAACTGCACTGCCAGAGCTAATGTAGGCCAATCTCCTACATGGAGCATCTTGTGAAGTTATGCTTTATTTAGTATAGGTTTCACAAATAACAAAATACTTAATCATTTGGCACATCAGCACCACATTATCATAAGTATCAGGACTTTAGAAAGATTGTGCAAGAAACTGTGTCTATTCTGAATAAAGAACCACACGGACTTGGAGGAAATTGCCACAAAAATAAAGTTGTAATTTTACAGGAAAAAAGTCATAATATTACAAGAATAAAATCATAAATTTAGGTTACGTGTTGTTTTAGAGTGGACATATCAGAAGAGTAGACTGCCACCTGCATTAAAATGAGGATCATAAAGTATAACTTCACAAGATGCTCTATCACATCAGCGCC
>NC_044499.1:29225814-29240814 GCF_902362185.1 Chanos chanos | reverse complement strand
AAATAAATAAATAAAAAAAAAAAAAAATTATATATATATATATATATATATATATATATATATATATATATATATATATATATATATATATATATTTTTTTTTTTTTTTTTTTTTTTTTCATTATCTTAGGGAGAGTCAGTAGGGAAAGCCACCAAATCCCCCTTTATCTGTCTATATGGTACTGGGTAAAACTCTGATAATGATCTGAATTAAAACTACAGTTGGTCTGAGACTAGAGCAACCTTAAGGCTGATAACCAAGTAGATCAATGATGGATTCCGGGAAAAGGATGAGTGATTGACAGAGAGAGGAAGAGAGAGAGAGAGAGAGAGAGAGAGAGAGAGAGAGAGAGAGGGAGAGAGAGTGAGAGAGAGAGAGAGAGAAAGAGAGAGAAAAGGACCATATTCTGCATTTCGATCTGGCTGCCTTAAAAAGCTATTGAATTCATGTGGCAATCAATGGACACAATGGAGTGGGGAAGGTAAAGAGATCTGCTCAGACAGAACGAAAGAGTCAGAGAGAGAGAGAGACAGAGAGAGAGACAGAGAGAGAGAGAGAGAGACAGAGAGAAAGAGAGAGCGCTGTCAGGAGGTCTTCTTTGAGGAGCCAAGCCAGTTAAGTTAAAGATGGTATTTTGCTCCCTGTAGTGGTGTCATCAACACAACTACTTGGAGGTCATTGCCCAGAAAAATACCACAACTCAGAGGTCATTTCCCAAAACAATATGGAGGTGGTCTAACCATTTGTCTCCTCTCTCTTTCATTAGTGCTCAACACAACACAACACTACACAACAGGGCTGTGCAGAGTACAACTACAACAACCCAACAGAGGTTATAGGTGGTCACTGCTTTCTAGACTAGGGCATATTTTTTTTTAAAAAACACAGAGACCGGGTCAGTGATGGGACATCTGAGGCAGTGTGAATGTAGGTGGTGGAAAGATATGAATGGGCTGTCTGTCACAGCAGTGTATCAGAACAGCCAAGAAAAGCATCAGAACACATAATGAACAACACAAACCTTAAATTTCTTCACTGGAGATCAGGAAAGCGATCAGACCACACGTAAGGAGAGCTGATTATGTAAAGGAGCATGTGTTTACGTCAACCAACGCATGCTTTCTGTGAAGACCCCTCGGGTAAAGTGCAACAAACGCGTCTTAGCTCGAGATCATCGTTACATTACAAATGCTATGCAAACAGGAGGTGGTTTCTTGTGTCGATGCTTGACAATTTCAGTTACGACAGCTTTTGGAGGAGAGATCCATTAAATCCAACTGCTGCCATTTGTGACGCATTTGTGTCTGGATCTCTGCGTTTAGAGCCGCATATTTGGTGCTTGTGTCCTGTCATCATATTGGTCAGTCAAAAGGCCTCTTTCTAAAGTTAAACGCTTCTGTTCAGTTCAGCTGTTTGTTCTGGAGCCTGCTTTCATTTTCTACCTGCTGCTTTTGAGCTTATGAAGGGTAGTATAATTTAAGTGAGTTGAACATTGCTCAAATGTTGGACTGGATGGTTCTAGTGAGACATATTTGGCAACAATAATTTGCAAGTCAAGATTTCAGTTGACAGGGCACAGAAATAAATAATGATCATATCAACAGACTAAAACAATGTCAGCAACAATCTCTGTCTAATACACAGACAGTAAAACCACCACTGACTGACAAACAATATCTTGATCAATTCTTACATAGCCAAACGTCTGCGGAACACTGCCTAAATGTAAACTGTAGCTGTGCTTGAGGGCTTAGAAGTGCGTTGTGGTATTACAATGCTTAGCGCATGTTCCTTCAGTGTAATTATGTAGGTCTACTAAATCTTTAGTCTTTAAATTCAAATAGCCAAGACATGGAAACATTGAAAAGTCAAAAATAGCCAAAGGACTTACATTAATCCAGTGTTTTTCCAGATCCAGCACCAGTCACTCACTAGACACAAATTCTTTGCGTAATTAAATCACTAACACACCTGTTATGCCTGGTTGGCCAATCAGCATTCCCTTAATTAGAATTTGTGCAGGGCTACTTTTAAAATAGGGTGTCTACTGAGGCCCCAGGACTTCATATGAAAAACATATAATTAGTTCATCACTTAGAATTCAATACAACAATATGCAATCTTTACTGCTGACCAAATATTTTCATACAAGTCACCACAATGCTTCAACATGGACCAGAGGTCTGCTAATGATTAGTTAACAGATAACTGCACAGGTCCTGCTCTAGCTGTGACCCGGGTGCAGTTTGACCTGACAGTTATAACATGCAGCCACACCCTGTGTGAGGGGGCTGCCTCCGACACTTCAAGCTGATTCAGACACACACGGAAACGTACGTCAGCATCAGCGTTAATACCTCAGCTTCTGCATTCAGATTCCAGGCTTAAGGCCCAACAAGAGACTAAGAGTAATGAGAACCAGTGAGTAATAAGAAAGGGAGGAGATGGAGGGAAGGGGGGGTAGCGATAAGGTCTGTCGGGGGTTGCTGTGGTCTGTCATGTGGGGAGGGGTCTGTGAGCACTGGAATTAAGAGATGATAATGAAGTATGAAACGATATTAGCACTGGGGTTAGCGGGTTCCGCATCCAGCCAAGTGTGTTAAATTACTTCTTGTGTGAAGTCTATTAGCGTTAATGAACTAATTAGGATGGACTATTGTGATGTCTGTCTATTCCTTTCTTATTTATTTATTTATTTATTTTTGCGGGACCAATATTCAAAAGCACACACGTGTTCTGGCATTGTTGAAGCTTGGGGTTTTGTACCTGTGTTTTACAGAGTATGAACAGAGAAAGTAGAAACATGATGACAGATGTTAGAGAAGAAAGCTTTGCCTGGAACCAGCATCTTCAGAGCGACTCCCTTTCTCTCTCTCTCTCTCTCTCGCTCTCGCTCTCTCTCACTTTCTCTCTCTCTAATGAATACAATTAACCTTTAAGGGACTGTGTGTGCATGCAGCAGGTTGTGAGAGTCAGCAGGGACCGGGACAGCAGACAGTGATTGATTGATGTTCCAGTGAATGGAGTGCAGTGTCAGGTCCCCTTTAATTAGCCTTGCGTTAACAGAGGAGGAGAGAAGAGCAAAAGGTTCCAAGAAAGGAGGACTCTACGTGCCTCCTTTACTAAGATGTGTGACAGGTTGGTGACGATTGGAGAAGCTCCCTGTTGGGTCAGAAAATAAAAATATAGACCAGTATATACCAGCGTATCCCCACTCTAATCCGCCAGACATGCTGGAATGCACGTTTGTTTCTTCTCACGTAGCTCGAATACACCTGGATGTGTGGATGAGCCAGTCTTTCAGTGGTTGATTAGATCAGGTGCGCTCATGCAGGGTAGTAACATTCCTTTATCCTCACCATACCATACCATACCATAAGATCTCATTAATGACTCATTGTACTCAAAGACTTTCCACCTCTAGGATGCAGAGATACAATACAAAGCAAACATGTTGTATTGTCCAAAATTCAAATCCAGTGTTAGACGCTGTTAGTTGTTACGCGCTTTTCTGACACATACTGTAACCGGCTGCGAGTCATACCTGTGTTCAGCCGGTGGTCGGAGAGAGGTGAGCAGGCAGGTAGGCAGGTAGGCAGGCAAGCGGGCAGGCAGGCAGGCAGGTAGGGAGGCAGGCAGGAAGGCAAAGGGGTAGGTAGGCAAACAGACAGGTATGCAGGCAGGTGATATACAGTTTTTAAATTTGCTGGAAGGGTTGAGTGTTAAGTGTTAAGTGTAGAATCGGAGAAGCGGCAAGTGGTAAGTGGTAAAGTGGTAAAGCAACAAAGTGTTCAAGCGATAAAGCGGTAAAAAACTGTTTGTTCATTAGCGTCTTCCTGTGTCTAAACTGTGAGGCTCTAGTTGGGAATATGGAAGACGCCATCTTAACCTTTTTGGGGTATGTGGCAAATGTCAAAATAAAAGTCTTGAACCAAAGGCAAGTGAATCTAAATCAAAATACAAGTGTCTCTCAACAAAAATAAATTCGAACTGAAATTTGGCTCCTACACATGTTGTTTAATAGCATCTACAGAAGCAAACACATCATTTAATGGCTTCTACAGAAACAAACAGGTCATTTAATGTCATCTCCAGAAAGAAAGAGGTCACTTAATGGCATCTACAGAAGCAAACAGGTCATTTAATGACGACTATAGACACAAACAGGTCACTTATTGGCATCTACAGAAGCAAACGGGTCATTTAATGACAACTACAGAAACAAACAGGTCATTTATTGGCATCTACAGAAGTAAATAGTCCTATTTTGGAGCAGAGGAGGCATTCCCAATATTCCGACACAGACAATCAACTGACGAGAAAAAGCTTAAAAATCCCCTCAGCTCCACAATGCCTCCTCTCTGTTCAGAGAGTCACTTTAAACCTCAATCTCAATAAGGTTAGGGAAGGACGAGCAACAGAAATTTCTTGCCAAAGGCTTAGTGAGTTTGTGATCACCTTCGTATTTCAAGGCACATATTAAGGGTAGGGGATGTGTAGAGAGACTAAACCTTGAAGACTGAAGATGCATGAAGTGTACATACATGGCAATGGCATTCATTCAAAGGGAATTAGCAAAGTGTGACATTTTTCATCTAAATAAATAAATAAAAACATATATAAATAAAAACACGGACTCTACATCTCTCCCACTGGCATTTGTGTGTAGGTGTATACATGTGTAGGTGTGTGTGTGTGTGTGTGTGTGTGTGTGTGTGTGTGTGAGAGAGAGAGAGAGAGAGAGAGAGAGAGTTAGTAACTGTGAGAGAACCCACAGACAACAGTCAGAGGTGGGTCAGATACAAGTAACAACCTAAAACCTAAAGGATTCTATAAAAAATAACAACTAAACAAAACTACAAAACCCTAGACTCTAATAGCTGGATTTGTATAAATACAGACTAACTCAGTTGGTATACAATCTAACAACGGTGCTGTCTTTCAGGGGAAAAAAGAGAAAGTCTTGGTATTAGACATGCAGTAGGTTCTGATGATGCCGTTGGCTGCTGTATCCTATCTGTGATCCACTGTGTACCCTGATATAATGTTCTGTTAGTGTTAAGCCTTTTAGGTGGTGTATTTTTTTCTCACTTTCCTGAACATGAAGACCCCAGGCTCTCTGTTTCCGACATGCATGTTGGCGACAGCAAACCGCTGTGCTTCCTTCAAAGTAGCATAAAGCATTTTTTTTTTTCGTGCTTATTCTCCCTCTGAAATCCACACACACAGAGTCCCCGGGTATCCGCCTACCTGGTTTTAAGTCATCCTGTGATGCACTGTCTAGCTGAGTCTATTTTACGGGAAAGGTGCAGCTAATATCCATTGTATGTCATTTACAAAGTATAAACTACACTGTTTCTAGGGTGTGTAATGTGTCTTTTCAAAGCACAGGTGTATAATGTCTCTAAAATAGCACAGGTGTATGTATGCCTGTGTGTGTGCGCATGTGTGTCTGTAGATACTTACACACACACACACACGCACACACACACAGCATTACTGTCATTAATTCAAGTCCCCTCACATTTCCTCTCCAGCTGAATCCAGTGGCAGATCTAGTTAACAAGGCAAGCTTGTTCCCGTCACCCTTCGACAAGGGAAATTATTGGACTCAACTTCTGTTAATTTGCACAGAGTTAGCATGAAATTGTGTCTGCTAATACAAAAAAAAAAAAAAACTTGCTCAGAAATTGAGGGAGCCTCAGCAGGCAGACGCAGATGGTCTAAAATGGAGTTTTAACATATGACTAAGAGGCAAAAGACTTAAACAAGACGGGGCACCAAGCTTGTCCACACATTAAGGAAGAGAACAAAACTGCCACTGTGACTTCACAAATCTCCAGCCAATCACAGTGCTTTTGATAAATCTACACTGTTGTTGCCTACACATTATATTTTCTAGTGTGCATTGTGTGTTTCCCTTCCCATTGTTACAACTACTCACTGTTACAACTATTTATTGTTACAACTCTCAGTGACGCATCTGTGGACTATCTAGGTGTGACACAGTTCCATTGTGTTCATAAACACAGTTCAACCATAAGACAAAATCAAACACAGATTCTGGGCACATGACAGATGAGGGAAATTTGCTTACATTCTATTTATATGTAGAATGAAACGTTGTCAGGATGAGAACCCAGAATCCCGAGGAAGATGAGGGAATCTTAAAAAGGGCAGAGCTAAACTAATGACTAGAGTAAACATCAAGCACAATTACAGAGAAAACAGATCTTTCAGACTGGTCGATTTAAGTAGCAAAGGTACATCTCTGGTCATTTTTCAGATCAATGTTGCCTCTGTCATTCATGAGAGATTCATTTACTCACTCTGAATGAATATGCTAGCTAGCCAGTATTCCCAAATGTGAGGCATCTGGGGCCTGCTGGAACCGCAGACAGCTCTTGCAGACTCATCATTCCAGACTCAATCTAGCGTTAGCACACTTACATCAATGTCACCACATCTCGACATGACTGCAAATGTCAGCCTTACGTACTCAACCACTATGTCAATGCCATTACGAGAGCACTCTTCTGTCTCCCCGCCTTTTATCTGTCACACTGAATCCTAGAACCTGTGTCTTCACACAGTACTTCTCTGTCACTCTTTTCCCTCTCTCTTTTCCTCCTATTCTCACTCTCTCTTTCTCACTGGAGTCATAGAGAAACAGTCTCTCAGAGACATATGCTGGTGTGAGGTAGTGATGGTTGGTGACTGGCCAGTCTTTTCTAAGGATATGGTTTTACCGCTGGCCTTAGCCTCTCTTCAGCTGATTACTGAACAGCTAAAGCCACGAAATGGAGTGATTTGTAGTTTCAGTTTGGGACTTCAGGACCTTCTCTGAGGCTCCCTGTACCCAGATAACTGGTATCTACTCATGATCGTCTGCTTCCCACTGGCTTTCATATTATGTAGCTACAGAGTTTGGATTCTCACGGTGCTTGTGCTTTCTCCCATCTGCTGATGTGGAACTCAACCCAAAAAGCAGTTTTCCTTATGCTAGCGGGGACACTGAGGACAAAGGTCACCTCCAGCATTTTTCCAGTCCTGGTCAACTCTCTGCTCACGGTGTCTAAATTTTGGACTGTGGATCTCAAGACTCTGGCTTAAAGTCAGAGGAAATCTTACATAAAACATGAGTGTGTTCCCAGGGCCATGGGCGTTGCTCCCCCCACTGCCTCCCACTCCAGAACGGCTTGTCCTATTCCAATCTCCTGTGGATTCTGAATCAGATCTGCTAGAATCCAAAACACTGTTCTGTCTAAACATCCCAGGCCAGTGCCCCCACATCGGTCTGAATCAGAACCTGGGTGTGTGCAGTGATAACTTGATCTCCTGCTTCATCACTAGCTCTAAAGGTATTGTCTTCACTGTACAGACATTAGAACGTTTGTGAACCTTGTCCCCTGTTTTATACTCAATGCTCGATAAAGCTAAAACTCATGGCCTAAATTCACAAAGTTTTACGTGACAGCACAGAGAGAGAGAGCGAGAGAGAGAGAGAGAGAGAGAGAGGGAGAAGAAATGAACGAAAGACAAATGTATAAGATGAAGCTGACTCTGAGAGATGTTAACGTTTGTGTCTGAAACCAGTTGGAGTGAATCAGAGAAACCCCTAACTGGAAGTCAGTTTGTGTTTGAAACCGGTTTGACTGAATCAGAGTATCCCCTAAATGGAGCTGCAACCCTATGGCTCTTATCAATCAGAGTGATACCAGTGTCCTGTGTCAGTGTCCTCTGAGCGACTGTGGGAGAGAGAAAAAGGGTTTAGGTGTTTGTGTGAGGGACTGGTGTCAGGTGATAGTGTCCTGTGTCCTTATAGTGAGGCAGGGACTTGCTTTGCCAAATCCTGTCCGCAGTGTGGACGAGACAGGATTTAGCAGGAGTCTGATTTAGACTGATTGGGCTAATTCTTTGGGTGGTCCACAGCACACCTACACACACAAACACACAAGTATCAGTCAGAAGAAAAGGAAGGGAGGTGTCAAATGGCATTGTTTGAAAAAGTAGTCATCACCTTCACACCAGACCAGAGACCTTGCTCACCCTCATCACCATGGAGCTCTGCTGACCCACCCACTTTCCACATCTTTCCCCCCGTCATAGAGGAGGACACTGTGACTGATGGGGGAGATGCTCCAATGGCACTGCAGAGATATGACCTCCATAGAGGCATCCTCAAACGCAAATGCACACTCACATACACACACACACACGCACACACACACACACCACCTACAGTGTGACAACTGCAAAGTAAGCCAAGAGCCTTGGTTCCTTAGCTGACTCACACAAAACCCCTTTTCTCACACACACAAACCCTTTCTCTCACACACACAAACCACTTCTCTACCTAGAGCAGTCTGTTGTGTTTTTCAGGTTTTCACTCATATCTGTAAGTAATACCGTTTTTAGAGAAAGAATCTTGTTTGTAGCAGTCATTTCAGTGAGCTTTTGTTCTCAAGATGTGCTCAGTTTAACACAAACACACACAGAGCCACCTCTGGTCACTGTGTCTTTTCATTACATTCCATCAAACCAATGTGATATGAAAATACACACTTAAATGGAGATATGACTGGAATTTGGTGGCTGATGAAGATCTGTGTGTTCAAACTGAGCAGGTTTATCTCTCCCCCTCCCTCTCTCTCTCTCTCTCTCACTCTCTCTCCCTCTCTCTCTAAAGGGCATCAGAATGATCCCAGTGCACTGCACCGATACAGACCCTATTCTCAGCTCATTCTCCCTCTAAGCTCAGCACACCCCTTCCCTAACCCTGACCTCAACACACCTTTTCCCTTTCCCAAACCTCAACACATCCTTTCTCTAACTTCAACAAACCCTTTCCCTTACCCTAACTTCAGCCTCAATAGACCCTTTCCCTAGCCCTATTCTTAACACATCCTTTCTCTAACCCTAACATCAACACATCCTTTCTCTAACCTCAACACACCCTTTTCCTTTCCCAAACCTTAACATACCCTTTCCCCAACCCTAACCTCAACACAATCTTTTTGTTTACCTAACCCAGTTAATGTAATAACCTGAACACATCCTTCATCAGGTAAGGTAATAATCTTGACACATCCTTTACCAGGTAACGTAATGACGCAAACACATCCCCTACCAGGCAAAATTATGTGAACCCACCCTTACCCAGATAACAGTCCAGGAAACAGCATAGATAGAGTGAAATTATGACAGGGATATTAGGGCAAAAGGACTTTCACATGCACATCAATAACAATCACAAAGGTCCTGTTCGCACCTGGCATTAACATGTGTCTTGGGTGATCCAGTCACAAGTGAACAGGTCTAAGTACATTGGTTCACACCTGGCATTAGAATGCATCTCCATACGCATCTCGAGTGACCACTTCTAATCAGATCTCACTTCCCTGCTCTATGTGCAAAAAAACACATGCATCATTTCCGTTTGCAAAGACCAAATGCATTGTTGCTTTTAACAAGCAGGAGGCAGCAATGCACTTCCCGTGTCTAGTTTGCTGGAAATTAAAAGAAAAAGGAGAGGAAATCAAAATAATACAGACTGGATCTATTCCTTGGCGTGTTACAGGCAAACCAAAATCGCCCAAGATGTTTGACGCACTCGTCATATATCTCTACTGGCTTTTCGAAATTTTCAGATGTTGTGGACAAAGCCAGCTTACACGATTTGAGAAACGCGAATGAGTATGTAATTCAGCTTACACAGAGGACGTCAGCTGAGTAGGTGGTCTTTCAGTGTGGCCCAGGACACATTCGTGTACACTCTTCTAAAATAATGTGGCCATATGCAGCCCAGACCACCTCCGAATGTGGTCTGAGCAATCGAATCTCAATGCGTCCTCAGTGCATCTTGGGTGCATTCACACCTGTACTTAGAGCTGTCCACTTGTGATCGGCTCACCCAAGATGTGTGTTAATGCCAGGTGTGAACAGGGCCAAAGAGAAAGGGAGAGAAAATGTGTGTGTGCATGAAAGGAACAGATAGAGAAAGAGAGTTTAGGCAGAAGAAAAACATTTGTAAAGGAGGAAGAGAGAGGCAGAAAAAGAGAGAAAGATAGATATTGTTACAGTGTATTGATAGTCCTGATGTCAGTCAGGGTGAGTTTGGGATGAAGTAAGCTGCTTATGCAACTAACCAAAGCAATGACCACGAAAACACTCTTAAAGTTCAGTTGACTCTCGGCTGTGTTGCATGACAACTGAAAGATGATTCAATTAGCTTTAAGAGCAAGCACCTGTTATTTAGCAGAGAGCTATCATTTATTGGCTTAAACAAAGCATTCTTTAAGAAAGAACAAAAGAGAGAGATAATTAAATTCCTGTGGCCTGTGAAAGAGAGAGAGAGAAAGAGAGAGAGAGAGAGAGAGAGAGAGAGAAAACTACAGAAGTGAACTATCACTTCACTGAAGGCATATGGTTTTACCTGCCAGTCATAGCTAGTGGTTGGCAGTTACCATCTTCTGCTTCATTGGCCCTTTTAAAAGACAGTTTGAATACATAGATGTGACTGACTTCTCTTTTGGGAAAAACCTACCAGAAACTGCAGGGAGAGAGTGGCAGTAAGCAATTGAAAGACTTACAAGTTGAGAGTGCTGCTTTGGTCTGGCTCTGTGCACGTTAACGGAGTCCAACTGGGACCCATTAGTTAAGTTAAGGAGAAACACTAACCTCAGGTCTTAAAAAGAGCTTTCTCTCTACACAAAGAGCCCGGATGCCGATAGGAGATATATTTGGGTTCTTTGTTCAGGCTCCCCGTTTTGAGCTAT
The DNA here is from genome assembly GCF_902362185.1 of Chanos chanos. Lineage (NCBI taxonomy): Eukaryota > Metazoa > Chordata > Actinopteri > Gonorynchiformes > Chanidae > Chanos > Chanos chanos. The sequence continues at coordinate 29,230,035 of NC_044499.1, read as the reverse complement.
TCTTTGAATTGAAGTTGTTTATTCAGCTTGACTGAATGATCAAATAAAGCCTGTTTTGTGGGAGCCTCATCTGGAGGAGTCCTCTGTGTCTAAGTTTCCTGCCTTTCCTTGGTCTGTGGCTGACACCCACTCTTGGCCTGTTTTCATTTCAGGTTATGAAAACGAAAGAATTCCTGATCACAGTGTACACTAACACAGCTGACAGACTGTTCCTAGTGTTGTCACTGATCACAGCGTACACTAACACAGCTGACAGACTGTTCCTAGTGTTGTCACTGATCACAGCGTACACTAACACAGCTGACAGACTGTTCCCAGTGTTGCCACTGTTCACAGCGTACACTAACACCGCTGACAGACTGTTCCCAGTGTTGCCACTGATCACAGCGTACACTAACACCGCTGACAGACTGTTCCTAGTGTTGTCACTGATCACAGCGTACACTAACACAGCTGACAGACAGTTCCTAGTGTTGTCACTGATCACAGCGTACACTAACACAGCTGACAGACAGTTCCTAGTGTTGCCACTGATCACAGTGTACACTAACACCACTGACAGACTGTTCCTAGTGTTGCCACTGATCACAGCGTACACTAACACCGCTGACAGACTGTTCCTAGTGTTGTCACTGATCACAGCGTACACTAACACAGCTGACAGACAGTTCCTAGTGTTGTCACTGATCACAGCGTACACTAACACAGCTGACAGACAGTTCCTAGTGTTGCCACTGATCACAGTGTACACTAACACCGCTGACAGACTGTTCCTAGTGTTGTCACTGATCACAGCGTACACTAACACAGCTGACAGACTGTTCCTAGTGTTGTCACTGATCACAGCGTACACTAACACCACTGACAGACTGTTCCTAGTGTTGCCACTGATCACAGCGTACACTAACACCGCTGACAGACTGTTCCTAGTGTTGTCACTGATCACAGCGTACACTAACACAGCTGACAGACTGTTCCCAGTGTTGTCACTGATCACAGCGTACACTAACACCACTGACAGACTGTTCCTAGTGTTGCCACTGATCACAGCGTACACTAACACCATACACCACTGACAGACCGTCGCTAGTGTTGTCACTGTTACTATACAATTTAGACATATTTGTAGGAACAGACAATGCTAATTCAAGATCCTCAGTATTCTCATGGTTGATTTGATCTAAACTGGATTGAACTACTAAAAAATGGCACTGAACCAAACTGAGCTGACTTGTATCCAAAGCAATGATTGACACAGTAATCTACTAGTCAGCGCTTAGCAACTGTCGCTAGGGCTGCCACCGGTTGAGGAATGATTCCACCATTTCGTGTTTTATGGGACATTTGCAAACACTATCACATGATATGGCTTTCTCTGCGAAGCACAGGCAGAAATACTGCTGTGGGAAGGGCTGACTAATGGTGGCATATTCAGAAATGACTTGAAGAAAATGGTCAAAAAGCTGTGGTGAGAGGACCTATTAAAGTGGCATTCATTATCAAGAGAGTGTAAAGGGAAATGTCATTTTTGTTCCTTGTTATAAGCAGACAGCCTTAAACAGGCTTAAAAGGAAATGTCTTTGGTGATCACTGTTGATGTTATCACTGTAATAGTTAGTGTGTATTAAGTGAAAAGATAAAATTTTCCAAGATATGTGGGATTATAAAAGCCAGCTGCCAAATGGCATAAGTTTTTAGCTACTTTTATCTAAGTAGCTGGAATTAAAACACTGAAGTAGCTATCTTACTCTTAGCATGACAGCACCGGATAGCTTGCTAGGTTAATGAGTGATGTTGTTAAACAAGCCCTCTAATGTTTTTTACAGAGTATGTTCATCGGATATTGTTCCCTCTGAACAAATGTGTTAAGCGTTTGCTCAGTGGAAAGCTGAGCTAGCCCACCCAGCACCCCCCCTAGCCCTCCCAAAGTCTGTAATTTTATGACAGATATTTTTTTTTTTTGTCTGGAGTAGCTTTGAGGCTCTGAGGTGAGGACAGGTTCACTAAAATTCAGTGTGACACCTTGAGACATTGTTGAGTTTTGTTAGTAGGAGGTCTTTAGGTCTTTAATAGAGAGCTAGTACCCTGAGTAGCTGTTATTTGGCTTGTAATAGGACTGACTGATGACCAGTGCATTGCAGAATATCAGGAGTAAGTCACAATTTGGCAAGGAGCTGCATTGAGGCCTGGGTTCTGACTGTGGGGTTGGACCTACTGACCTGTACTCCAGAGAGAACCTGGTCAGCTCTGTCCCGTTATGGATCCATTTGAACTCTAAAGGCCAGCTGCCCTCTGCCATACACGTCAGCACCAGCCTGTTCCTCTCCAGGTGCAACTGACTCCGCACGGGCTCTGTCTTAAAGTATGGTGGGACGTCATCTGAATATATGAGAGAGAGAGAGAGAGAGAGAGAGAGAGAGAGAGAGAGAGAGAGAGAGAGAGAGAGAGAGAATTATTATTCACTAATATAACTAAACAAATATGAGTCTGTAATAAATCTCAAACATACATTGACTCAAACAATAGCTGACTGAAACAGAGCAGACAAGTAAAAAAAAAAAAGAATAAAGGGTGGATGGTTTAAGAAGTTGCAAAGAGACAGCACACTGTTCTGTACTTATCCAACTCTCTGTCAACCTCCACTCCAATGTTTTAAACAGTGCTACATGTCTGGATTTCGAATGTGGACTGATGCTTTGCCAAGCTGGGCTGCCAAAGCATGAGTGGACCCTGTCCCATTTTTATTCCTTATAAAATGCCCTAATTTGGACAAAACTGTCGAGAAAACCTCCCTCCACGGAGTACTGCAGAAGTGTCTATGTTTTATCACACATTCTGCAATCAGGGCCAATTATGGCCAGGTTTACATACTGGTCAGCACATGTGGTTAATCTGGTAGCCAAACACTTATTTATTTAACAGATTCGGACACACACACAGATGCCTGAGCTCACACTGCTGATACTGCAAAATAAGGAGGTCTACTAAACTTAGAGCAGTCACACATTTTGTAACTAAAGCCATTTCTGAGTCATAGCTGAAGCAACTCACACACACACACACACACACACACACACACACACACAGCTCAGTTTCAGACTACACAATTTATCTGAGCAGGAGCTGCAGCTAAAATTAAGATCCTGGACTTAATGATCGGTGTAAATATAGAGCAAATTAATTGAACGGTTGGATAATACGATTATGAAATTGACTGATAATCAAGCATTAAAATTAAACTGTCAGAATGATGTATTGAGCCGATAGTTAGCCATACCTCTCCACTTTCAACTGATCCAATAGAGAAAGTTTTAGTTTTCAAAAGACAGATTAGCAAGGAGTAGAAAGGAGGGATGGAAAGAGGAGAGGATGGAAGAATGAAATAGAAGTAATAAAGATTTGTAAAGGAGGGAAACAAAACCCGAGAGAGAGAGAGAGAGAGAGAGAGAGAGAGAGAGAGATGGTTTAATTTCATAAGTAGAGCAGAGTATGAGGGATGTGGTTTATAAAAAGAGTGAAACAGAGCAGGGCGGGACAGATTTGATCAGGCAGGTGAGACTAATTGTTTCCAAGTAATCAGGTCTGTGCTTGTATCTGCGATAGAGAGATTAAGACAGTGAAGTGAGTGCAAGAGAGGGAGCTGGGAAAGTCAGAGAGAGACAGGACAACAAGATGTGGTGACATATATTGATCACTGATGGCTATCAGGACTGCCCACTCTCTCATTAGACATAAAGCAACTGGACCTCATGATCTGCCCTCGTAGCCAACAAACAGTCTGACTGAAAGTGGGCCCAGGGAGCAGAAAGCGCAGTGTCAGGTGAGGAGGTGTTATGGGTAGGGATGAGGTGACAAGGACAAACAAGGAGTTGTGTGGAATGTAGAGTAATGGGTTGTAAGGAGAGGTAAACTGAGAGTGAAAAGAGTGAGTAGAGAGACATTGGAGGCATTTTGAGCAGAAATGAGGGGTGGCAAAGCATGGAATTGTGTTACAAGTTTCAAATTTCAAGTTTATTTAGAGCCCAATATCACCGTTTACAGTCTCAAAGGACTTTACATGCCACAACTATCAAAATCAAAACAGGACGGCACCCCCTGACTTAATCCTCATGGTGGGCAAGAAAAAACTCCCCAAAAACCCAAAAGGGAAATGGGAAAATGGGAGAAATCTTGAGAAGAACCACAGAGAGAGGAGACCCCTTCTTGGCCAGACAGGTGTGC